>NW_021846878.1:0-800 GCF_003651465.1 Formica exsecta
AATCAGCGTAATTAGATGCTATTTATCTGGCCCTCGTCTCTCGCTCGCACCGCGTCTCTCGCTCATTATTGATAATCTATAATCCGTAATAAGCGCGCTCTCCGGCGCAGTGGCAGGTTGAAGGATCGTCGCCAACGATAATACCTTTATCGTGTCAATGTCGGCCAATCACAGCGCGTTCACTTGCACCGAATCTCATAATGGAATATAAGCGGCAGCAATTAATAACCCCGAGCGAACGCGGCGGAGAACATGGCGGATAAAATTCTTTTTTTTTTTTTTCGCAATTACACGTACATATAAAATATACACGCGTGTGTCTGTTTATTATAATTTGGCCATTGTTTATGAAAACAAAACAATAACACATTTGTAATTTTTTAATTACATAATTATATGAATCACGCACGCGCGCGCAGAGACGTTGCCGAGCTGAGGGGCGTCGTGGTCATATCATGAAATTAGTCGACTCATTATCATCATGTCAGGTTCATTATGCACCGAGGTGCGTTACGCCGGGAGACAGGCGCTTCCCTCGTTAAACGGAAATGCGATTCCGTTGCGAGGCGAGCGGCCGCAACGAAAATAGATTAAGACGACGGATCAAACCGGACGTGAAAATTGTTTAACTCGTTCCCTCATAAATTATTTAGCGCGCCGCCCGCTATCATCCATCAACTTTGATAGCCGTGCCCGATAACGACTCCCGCGCCTTCTCGCCGGCCGAGAGATCACGGCCGAACGAAATCGCGTAAATACATTTCGACCGCGAATCCGTGCATGTATAAGTATTTTCAAGC
>NW_021846879.1:0-800 GCF_003651465.1 Formica exsecta
TAAACAATGCGTGTTTTTTAAATCAATTCTTACATTTTTCGAGTGTTTTTAATACTCTACATATGATATAAAATAATTGAAAATGAAACTGAAAAAAATCCGGGATATATGTATAATATAAAATATGATTCCACGCGCGCTTTTCTTAATCATATCTAATAAATATTCTTATTATATAAATTTATAAACAATAATTCCGAAATGCATTACGGTTTTATTGGGATTAACTATTGAGATCGTTGTATAGTAAGTGCGTTCTATGCGTTTCACACAATAAAACAATTCTATTCTTCATGTAAAGTGATAGTTTAAAATTGGGACATACGGTTTAATGCAGGTAACTTGATATGGACCAAAAAACGGAAGCTAAAAGTTTATTAGTGGGTTAGTTTATAGTGCGTTTAGACTTAAAATCAGCATTTCGCTGTTGCCTTGCCTTTTGATGTGTTACAATCCGCCTCACATTATGTATACTATGTATTATTTTTATACTATTTATTCATTGTGTACACTCAATAAAGATATTATTATTATTATTAACAGTCCGAGTGTCGAGAGCGGAACCGCGCGATAAGTTCTCGCGCAACGTTAAATGGTATTATTTCCAAACTATATAAAGTAAGCTTAAACAGATATATAAATAGAGTTTCCGTAAAACTCAATTGACACGCCATTCACCTATTAGCGCGGATTTACGCTTATTGTTAGTTAGCTTCTCCGAAGCATGATGGTCCGAATAACATCTTGCCGTGGAATCTGGCGAAACCTACAACTATTCTTTGAAATGTGAATGATAAAAT
>NW_021846880.1:0-800 GCF_003651465.1 Formica exsecta
TCTCTCTCTCTCTCTCTCTTTCTCTCTCGCATTCACTCCTTCTCAGTTTCTCTCGTCTTCTTCTCGGAGGAAGATAACACCCGCCTCCGCGAAGAGAGACCGTAACGAATTTCGCCCCCGCTTTCCGTTCGCGGATGTGTACTTCTGAGTTCACTAATTTTCAGTTCTTCCTCCTCGAACCATCGATAAACAGGGACTGGGACAGGAGATTCTTGAATCTCTGTGTTTTTGAAATTTGCGCCGAGTTATCCTTAATCTTTCCGCGAGATATACATTCGCGCAGATTAAACAGTTGTCTTAATCGAATCAGAGCCCACTTTATTTCTAAATCGAGAAAACTTTAATAAATCATGTGATAGATATACAGAAAATTAATACTACGAATTAACTTATTATTATTTCTCGTTTTAATTTCATATCGTATTAATTCATATAGTGTTAATTTGTTTTATAAAAGCGGATTATACGGAATGCTTCTCAAATATTTCACTTAAGACCCAGTTATTCCAAAGTCAACCGATATTTGCAAACTGGCTCTTATCATCCCCTGAAGCAGAATTCGCGAGTGAGCTCTTATGCGTGTCTTCGCATTATCTTCGTCTCGCCAGGCGCGTTTCCCTTATTGAGGCAAACCAACGCGCATCCCGAGGGAGGGGCCGCTTCTTCGGAACGGCGAAGCAGGACACCGCACCCTCTATCGAACGTAATTATCGCACAATTCGCAAGGCAGTAAAGTTAGGTGTGAGGTGCGCCCTCGCTGCACCGCGAATAATCGCGAGCTTGATCCAATCTTCGGAAAA
>NW_021846881.1:0-801 GCF_003651465.1 Formica exsecta
AAACTTTCTACTCTTTTTAATATACATCAATATACCGCTTTATGCACTGAGTCGATATTTCGATTGCAGCTCCGATAACGAGTATGCTCTGTCAGAAGTACAGCTGTCGAACGGTGGTTTTTGTGGGAGGACTTTTCTGCGCTCTAGGACTTACAACTAGTTACTTTGCCACGCGATTGATACACCTCTTTTTTACATTCGGAGTGCTGACAGGTTTGTTAAACTTTAATTATGTCTCCTTTCGATACACACACTTTATCTTACATTATCGAGGAAAAAAATATCTTTATAGGTATCGGCGGCGGCTTGTCTACGACGCCGGGTATAATCCTGGTGTCGCAGTACTTCGATAAGCATCGTGCATTGGCAAACGGGATCTGCGTTTCCGGCACTGCCGCGGGTAGCTTCATGTTCCCGCTTCTGATTGAGCTTCTGGTCAAGGATTTCGGTTTCCATGGCACGATATTGCTGCTGGGCGGTTGCATGTTGCATGTATGTGTCAGCGCAACGCTGTACCGGCCACTGGACGAAAATTATGCACCTGAAGAACACATTTTGGCAGAGAAGATGGAGAAAGAAGTGAAAGAACAGGTAATTCTCAATAAATCCAAAGTATTCTCAATTAATATGTATTATACATATTTACCATTGATATCAACATTTAATATCTATATAATTATTAGATATGTCACAGGCTATTATATCTCTTCTTTAATATTATACATATTTTATTAAAAGATCTACGTATTCTCGTGCTAGTCCTTTTTAAATATTTCCCCGTTTTCCTACTATGTCCTTATA
>NW_021846882.1:0-801 GCF_003651465.1 Formica exsecta
AATTTTAAATTTTAGAAAATCGTACTCTTAATTTTCATTTTTTTGAATTAGCCTCCATAAAATTATATTATTTATTGATACAGATTTCGACGCGATTTAACATGGATTATATCTATCACAGATGATACATTCGCAGTCAAGTTGGAGCTTCCGCGTTATTTTTCCGAGAATCTCGAGGACTGTTACAGAGAATCGAACCACCGCGACTTATAGTCACGCGAATTGACGTATGAGTCATATGCGATGAAGTAAAATAAAAATCGCAATCGGACTGCACGCGAAAGTCATTCCCGGTATTTGCCATATATTTCTCGGTGTGGGTGTTTAAAAAATCGATGTGGCGAATTCTCAGTCCCGGATAATGCGCATACACATACTATATGCGATGCTTCGTGAAACATGTTTAGCGTCACCGACAAATCGGCGCCGTTTTGTTTGTCGCAACGCGACTTGCGTTTCGCGAAATTGCTTGCGAAATTGCCTATTCGAGAATGTGTGTGTATATGTACGTATTATGCGAATTAAACGATGCCGGCTCGCGTGGGAAAACTCTTCGATTGCAACCGCACCGCAATCCGCACAACGCATGCTCGACGAGTCGATTTTTGCGCGTTATAACGCCGGTCAACGTTAATTAATTAAATAATGTGTCATTATGTCTATTTTATAGCCATTATTATGATCTAGAAAGAGAAACGCATTCTTGAAAAGAGAAAGTCAAATTGAGCTGAAAATTGATCGGTGTTGCTGACTTCAAAAATACTATGAAAGACATTTTTCGAAAACTTCTTACGGTTCTTT
>NW_021846883.1:0-801 GCF_003651465.1 Formica exsecta
AAAAAAAAACATCACTTATCATCATCTATTTTAATACGCTACACGTGTGTCACAAAATTTTTAATATTCCAGCTATTAACAGTTCTATTTGCGAATTTTATGAATTTACGAATATTAATAATATAAATTTTACGTAGCAAAGACAGGGAGAGATCTTCAAGTATCATGTTTTTACGACTCGTTTCGAAAGTTATTAGACGAATACATATATATGATAGTATTGTTTTCCTATTTCCTTCGCATTACGCAAGTTTTGATATTACGCAGTGGAGATTATGCGCCAAGCAACAAGCGGTCAACAATCCTCGCATATATTATCGAGTGCTCGTGTTGTGACGACGAACACTATATCTCGTGGATAACGCATGATTGCTTTGTTCTATTATACGATCTACATCGTGCGTCATGAACGAGTGTTGATGAAGACCATAATATTAACCTTTAACTCTCTTTACCAACCTCTAGTCTGATAAAAAAAGTCAACGTACTGTTTCGATTAATTATAATTACAGCGGTGAAATAATAGACTGTATAAATCGATCGATTATAACGTAGTATTTGTGTGTGATCCTCTTTTTATAAATATATACGAATATCGTATCCTTTCACATATATAGAAAGAAAATCACACACATTTTTGAAAAGAATCATATTTTTCTCTCATAAAATCTGTTTTCATTGTCACGTATCTTTTGCAAACATTTTTATAAGAAAAAAAGAAGATAAGAAAAATTTTGAAATCTTGAAATTTTTAGATATACAGGGTGGCCCCGAACGTTCCAGCCAGGCTTTGAGATCTTA
>NW_021846884.1:0-801 GCF_003651465.1 Formica exsecta
CGAGGTAATTAAATGCGAGCTTCGATGGAAAATCGATATGAAATTGATGAAGGCGGAAGCAAAGTAGATATCAATCCTCATTCGTACACGATCGGTTTTATCGCTACGTGCTTTTTCCAGACGTTAGCCGTTATTAAAGATGCCGACATAAAGGAAGCTTGGAATTAGCCATTTAGTGGCGAGCCTTACTCGATATCTTCGTTTCACATCTAGTAATTGTACAGGCTTATTTGATATCTCGTTGGGTAATATTTACGAGCGCTATTCGGCCGACGCGATTTATTACTTCTTTGCCACACGCTAGACATAGTTATTCATAACCGTGTGCAAAACATGCGGTACGGTGGCTGTAAACGCGCGTGCGTGAATGCGCGTGTCGTACGCGTAATATCTCAATTTCGCGGAAGAGATACGCCAGACCGATCGTCTAGCGACCCCGTAAAGTTTCACAATCGATCGCTGGCCATTAATTTCGACGGTTAGACGCGGATAATCGGTCGCGCAAAACGCGAGACGCATTGTCGTTCCGCGATCGCAACTCTTTCGGACCTACAGCCGGCAGGAATTTAACGACCGTGTAGGCGACAGTGAAAGTAGCGTTACTTAATACCTTATATATCGCGGCTCGTAAATAACAATAAGACCGTGTATGTGCTCAACTGGATCGGGGCCGACTTTTGTCATCCCGCTGTGGACGACGTTTAAGACGTGACCGACGCGTTGGCCAATGGACTATGGGCCATAATAAGATACGATACAAATGAGATACGAAAAGAGATCCCTCGAGTACAATGACGCGCG
>NW_021846885.1:0-801 GCF_003651465.1 Formica exsecta
AAAAAAAAAAAAAAAAAAAAAAAAAAAAAAAAAAAGAGAAAAAAATGCGTAAATAAGTATCGGTGGCTCTTCTCTTTAACACGCGAGATATCTGAAAACCTCCTGCGCTAGATTATGATCGCTGAATCAGCCAAACTGTAGATACGCTTTAGAGATTCGGAAGCTATTCGAGTCAAGGTTGAGCGAATGCAACGAATGTAAGCCGTGTACGATGAAATCGCATTCTTGCGGAAACGCGCGCGCTGTTTATCAATCCCGCTACGCTTCCGCATTTATCTCGCCGGCTTAAATGTACTGCAAGCTGTCGAATCAATAAATCGACTTTTAATGCGCGGCTCAGCTCGATTTGCAATCAGTCAGACGCGAAAATAATCGGAGAAAAATGGACCATTAAGAAATACAATTAAGAAATCCATTACAGGAAGCTATTAAGTATAAACGCGTTTTCTCGTTTTCATGTTAATGAAATAAACACGGGAATTTGAACGGAATTGCGGCTAACAATAAGAACAATATACGTATCGATTTTGTTCTCGTTAACACGAAACACTTCGACACGCCAATTGATGTTAGCGTGGAGGTTCTCTTCAGAGAATGTATTATATTATACAAAATAGAAAGCAATTGTCTTGCATCTCCCTATTTAATTGCGAGTTATTTTCATTAACACGAAACATTTCAACGCGCCGATGATGATAGCGTAAAGATTCTTATCAGAAAATATCTTATATCATACAAAATAGCGTGTATATAGATAGCAATTGTCTTATATTTCTCCAATCGTGAATTATTTAATGAACC
>NW_021846886.1:0-802 GCF_003651465.1 Formica exsecta
AAAGTCAATAGCGCGGCGAAGTGAAAAAATAAATATATAAAATAAAACCAAGAGACTGAAAGACCGGTGCGAGTGGAGTCTCAAGTACTGTAGAAATGATGGAAATTAATTCTGAATGTACATATGAAATATATAATTGAAATGATATATACATATATCGAAAAAGAACCAAAAAACACAACTGTAAAAAAATTATTTACAGAAGAAAAGAAACGTTAACACTCCCGAATAAAATAATCAACCGATCCAATTAGTAAAAGTAACGTGATATTAAAATGTCAAAGCGGTCCATGAGACTGATAACAAAACTGTAGAATGTCTCGATAACGAATGAGCAAAACAACATGAGTAGAGAAACCAGGAATAAGTGGGAAACACAAGAAATACAAATACATGTCGACCAAAGAAATCAAAAACAAAGAAAAAATGAAACATAAGAACAAAAAACATGAAAAAAGATAAAGGAATCAAATTAATAGAAACATTTATTGATAATAAGAAAATAAGAGTGGTCAAGGAGATTCGTATCGTCTTGCAAATTAATACCGTTTTTTTTTTGTTATTTTATGTGTAGCATTTCCGTAATACATCTTGACATAGGAGAGCTTCTCATCTAATATATGGATGTTATTCCAATCTAACTCATGCCCATGAGACGATGGTCAGTAATTACTGAGTGGGAAGACGAAGCTCTATTTATATTCAAGCGATGCTCTTTAATTCGAGTTGATAATTGTCTGTTAGTTTGTTCCACGTAAGAGAAGTGTCGCATGTCTGACAACAAATCTTATAGACCACATTT
>NW_021846887.1:0-802 GCF_003651465.1 Formica exsecta
ATATATAAACGAAGTGATCGACGTTCGTACTTTAGCTCTCTGAATAATTTTCTTCGGATGTATTTCGACATTATACATAAAAGCACTTGCGACATATTTTTCTGAAAAATACATTCAACAGCTTGCATTGCTTACGAGCATCCAGCGATTTGTTATTTTCAAATCCGGCGTCCGCGTTTCAACGTCCAAGTTTCATCGGCGTCGACGAGCTGTCAACTGAACATAATTCCTCTCATCCATCACCATTTTTTCGCGACGCCGAAGCTTTATCGCCGACAATAATTTCGCGCGTTGGCGAATTTATTGCTCGCCAAGCCAGAAACGATCGACGCGTGTCGGCAAATCGAGACCCATAGAGGGTTTTTTTTTTTTTTACTCGTAATCGATGTACCCTTTATGGACGATTTTGCAATTATCATTTTCCTTCCCCTTTATAGAGGACACAATTTTTTCGTTCGTAAAACGTACGGGGTGGGAGAGAAGCCGCGCCGAGGAAGAAACGTTTCATTAGAATATATTCAAATTACCGGCAGCGGAGTCTCATCGCCGATTCGTCGGGGTGGTCGCAATTATTTCTCAGGTAGTATTATCTCGGACTACGAGTTCCATCTCCCATTCCGCTGGATAGACCTGCTAGCCGTCGACATTCCTCCACATCCTTACTCTTCCCCCTTCTTTATCCATCTCTCTCACCGCCATCCTTTTCTACCTTCTTCTTACTTCCTTCGATGTGTTAGGCTCTCTTCTTTTCTTCCCTTCTTACTGCGCTTTGCCAGCTTCCATTTTCTCTACTTCTTTCCCT
>NW_021846888.1:0-802 GCF_003651465.1 Formica exsecta
CAAATATTTTTTACATATCCACTTTTACATATCGCTTGTGATTTATATTTTATTCCGATGATAAGAAAAGATGTGCTCGGTCATACAACATCTGATCATTACTGTGCATTTTCATTTAAATAAGCATTCTATTACTAACATTTATGCACGCGCTTTCAGCCGACAGAGCACAAAGCGACAATGTTTGTATTCTTTTTATCTCGTTATTTCTACCTTAATCGTCGAGACAATTTTATATTTCCATCTCGACGAGCTCGGTGAAATTATAGTTCGAGACACGCGAAGCTCAATCGTAACGGACCCGGGTGACCCGACTGGAACGAGCATCTCGAAAAAGTCGCAAAAATAATTAAGGATGTCTGTAAGTTTGTATGATTCAAAACGCAAACGCATCCCCGTCTTGAGCTTACAATCTTCGCGTTTCCGGAGCAACCCGATCAGCGGAGCTTTGTAGGTTCATTTAGTTAGAGCCCTTTCTTCTCCACTGAATCGCCCATTGTTCGAACGAAGCGGATGAAGCGGACGAAGCTGCTGCAGCCAGTCAGTACGCGAATTAGGTGTTCCGAAATTAAATCGGCCAATGCGAAGAATAGTCACGACTAGTCTTAATTAGGCGGTAAAACAGAGCGGGACGTCGAGAATTGGCTGCGAAAGAAACAAACACACGGCTGAGAGAGACTATCCGGCGAGACGCGTTTGAGCGAGATTTGATGAAAGAAAAATGCAGGAAAAAAAACCGCTTAGAGAGACGTGAAGGAAAACGTCAGTTCTTATTAGCTCCCTTACTCTCTCTCTCTCTCTC
>NW_021846889.1:0-802 GCF_003651465.1 Formica exsecta
ATGGCTAACAGCTCCCTGTCGTAGGGGCTGTATTTTCTTTGTGTGGGGCTCAATTTTTTGCTCATAAATGCTAGCGGTTGCCAGTCTTCCCCTCTTTTTTGTTGAACTACTGCGCCGATAGCACTATCCGAGGCGTCCGTCGTAACGGCTAGCTTGCTCCGTGGGTCGGGGTGTGCTAGTAAGGTGGCCCGTGAGAGGCTACTTTTGGTTCTCTCGAAGGCTTCATCCAGCTCCATTGTCCACTGGATCGGCGACTTCCCTTTCTTCTTTGGGCCCGCTAGTGTGTCGTTCAACATGGCTTGGTCCATGGCTGCTCCGAGGATGAATCTTCTATAAAAATTCAACATCCCCAAGAACTGGCGCATCTGCTTTACCGTTGTTGGTTTCGGGAATTCTCGTATTGCCTGGACTTTCTCTGGTAAGGACTTCGTTCCTTCTTTCGTTACTACATATCCCAGAAACTTGGCCTGTTCTTCTCCGAAGATACATTTCGCCGAGTTTATTCTTAACCCATAGTCGTTTAGTCGTCGGAACAGCTTTCGTAGGTGTTCTTCGTGTTCTTCCCTTGACTTGGATGCCACCAGGATATTGTCAATGTAGGCGTAGCAAAAATCTAGGCCATACAATACTTCGTTGATAAAATGCTGAAATGTCTGTGCTGCGTTTCGTAGTCCGAATGGCATATACCTATATTCAAACAATCCGAACGGTGTTGTAATAGCTGTCTTTGGGATGTCTTCTGGGTGAATCGGGATTTGGTTGTACGCTCTCACCAAATCTATCGTTGAGAATACCTTCCTCC
>NW_021846890.1:0-802 GCF_003651465.1 Formica exsecta
CATGCCTCTAATGACAGAAGAAAATTGTGCAAAAAGTGCGCGGCTAACTTTACTCTATTCTAGCTGTACTTTTTGTACACTTTCCGCATTTTAAATAACGTAATATATAATCGCGTTTTAAGACAGTTATACATATAGTATTATCTCGTACTATAAGACAAGAGAATACGAAATATTGTCATTTTGCCGATTGCTCGCGCGATAAAATAAATTCTCGCAAATGTCACGTGTTTCATTAAAGATGAAGATTCATATTGCGATACGAAATAACTGCTTCCAAGCCTCATCTCGTTCATGATTTGTTAATCACAAAGGAGTTGATTACGCGGTCTTATAATATTAATCGTTCCTATTAAATGAAATCGCGTTTAACATTTGCTGGTATTTATCATGATAGTATTTCGAGAGATAACAGAGAGATAATGCGACACACAGAGCGTCTCACGCTACTACCTATCTGTTCGAGACTCGCCGCGCGAATGACAACAAGATCACCGCATGTAAACAACAGAGTGCTACGTCACAAAAATTCGGCGCGCTTATTGTTGTCAAACGAAACTCGAGCAAAGCATCTCTTTGTGTATTATTTCTTGAAATATATATGTAATCAGATCCATGTACGATCACACATTCTCTACTATTATTATAACTAGCAATTATCTCTCAACCCGCGAATTTAATTTTAACTTGGATTATTATGTATTAAAGATTTAATCATATTACATATTAAAAAGAATAATAAATCATATTACAACTTTAAAGAATGAAATTTAACTGTGTGAATACATTATATATATATGAT
>NW_021846891.1:0-802 GCF_003651465.1 Formica exsecta
TAACGAGTAGATAACATTTGAACCTTGAACGCGCGAAGAGATATTTATGTTTATATAACTCTCTCCTTCGTCATGCATTCTATATTGCATAAATCTCACATAATAGTTCTGTCAACGTTTATCTTAATGTGAGATATCTCTTGACTAATACACAACTTTTTCCAAAAAGCTTAGGAAGAAGATAGAGAATTAAAACTTAATATTGTATAAAATCAATAAAATATTTATAGAGAAAAAAATTTTCTCTTACAGAATTATTTACAAACAACAATCGAACAACTGTGTGTATTAAAGCTATTAACACTTATCCATGTAATAATGTCTTGTACCACTTTTTTGAAGCAGCTTTGCAGCTTCGTACGCATCCGAGACGCATCCGGTTGTGCATTGCGTGATATTCACGATAATTACACCGCGCTTTGTCGCCGCGCGAAATTCCTCGATGATATCGTCGCGATTTGTCGGGACATTCCCTGTGCCGTAGGACTGTAGCACGACCCCCTCGATAGGCGGCTGAAGAAACACCTTTACCAGATCGGATGTGATGCTGGGAAACAGTCGGAGCAGGCCTACATTTCGATTGAGCGATGCATGCACGTAGAACTTCTCCAAAGTGCACGAGTGGAAAACCAAGCGATAGTCCACTGCGAAGGAACATCATCTTCGAACACACCATATATATAGAATTTTCGAAAATTTTATCAGTAAACTTAGAATCGTTTCTTTTAAAAGAAGAATACTAGTAATTATGCACTGTTAGCGCTTTTAGTTTAATTAATAGTAAAAGAATCATTTGCAATGA
>NW_021846892.1:0-803 GCF_003651465.1 Formica exsecta
TATATATAAAATATTTTTGTAAAAATACAAAGATATTTGTCATTATTATAAGAAATTCGATTTTTGTAAAGCTAAAATTATACTACAATAGGAGACTGTTGAAAACAACGAACAATTCTCTAGAAAAATCTGCTTTCTCAAATAGAATCTTTTTGTAACGTTCGAAAAGTAATCTCCGTCGCATATTCAAGAGTCAGCACAAGAACCAAAGATTGGCTTTTAGAGAAGAGGCACCGACTTGCGATCGTCAGGAGTGAGTAGCGAATGGACAGAAGGACGGAATTCAATCTTTTCCAACGGAAGATTTAAGGAAGAGGACGCGATATTTAAAGTTTCCTGTCGTCGTTGTCTCGAGGAGTTCTCTTGTCGCAAAAGCGGCTATTCTGCATTGATCTGCGAAGTCGTACGATCGATCGTTGTCAGAGCGGTGATTCTCGAGAGCGAATGGAGACATTTCGAAAAGACAAAAAAAAAAAACAAAGGAAAGAGATAAAAAAGAGGAGCTCGTCGCCATTCAGCGACTTCTTCTTTGCGCCGCTTAAAACCCGGGCTCGAATCGATTGTGCAATCAAAACGCGAGCGGTTCTTAAGAAGTAAGTCTTCGCGAAGAATCGTCCTCGGAAGTGCTTCAACGAGTTCCCCGGCCCTTCCACGAGGTACTTGGGTCCTTCGCCTCTTCTTTTCAATGGTTTCGAGCGAGCGAAACACCGTCGCGTATCATCCGAATTGTGATTCGTAAAATAAAAAAGACATCGAATCAGCAATCACAATTCGATACATATATAGACTTAACAAATTTCGTA
>NW_021846893.1:0-803 GCF_003651465.1 Formica exsecta
AACAAAAAAAAAGACATTACTCTTGTCGTTTAAATCTTTTTTTTTCCAACAATAAAATATATAAAATATATACGATTATATTGATATAAACGCTACGTGCAGGATGTACCTGTATTTTTTTATCCACAGATTCTTCCTTTCACCAATATAAAATCCACTTTTTCTTATAATAAAAATTATCGATACTATCTTTTTTCTCGATTAATCTTTTTTAATATCCAGCTTCAAATGTCTTTATAATTAAATGTCAAATGAAAATTCTGTTAAAATAAAATTCATTTCAAATTAAATAAAAGAAAAAATTTTGTACTTTTAAATTCTAAAAACTTAATGCGAGAAATCCATTTTTTGCTAAATGTACAACTATCAATAATTTAAAAAGTATTAATCCTATCATTTTTATTAAGGAAAAATTTTTATATCAATTTTATGGAACTGCAAAATTAATTACACAGAATCTACATATTGTTCCTATTTCATTCAAGTTTGTTATTGTATGGATGTTATTCCGTTATCATGTTCCATTTACATGTTCGCAAAACTATCAAAGTAGAATTAAAATGTCGTATAAAAAACGATTATTTAACTTTTAACTTCGCATCAGTAATAAATGCCAGTTGACAGCGAGACATCCCTTAATGCCGTAGTCATAAAATATCGAGTCGTCATGTTTCGTTTCAGTTCGCCAGTCAGTGAAAAGTTTAACTCAAAGGGACAGCGATATCGCAACCGCATATTCGTCGGAAATGTAATACACACACACACACATTTCGAATAATACAAGTACTTTACTTAAAGAAAAA
>NW_021846894.1:0-803 GCF_003651465.1 Formica exsecta
CATAGAATTCTAAGCTGTTACTTGTATTTTTACTACGCTTTTTTAATTTAGTGTATTTTTATATCCGGATCGCTTTTTTGCGCAATTTATATTTTGCGGTTCAAATATCGAAGTTTTATAAACATAAAATAATCTCCATTCTAAACATTTACCAAAAAACCAGAGGAAGATAAAATTAAGTTTTTTTTAAAGGACTTATTATTTGTATTACGGTGTATAATAATAAGATTTATTTTATGTTTTATTTTCTATAAAATCTTGCAAAACGAATTTCCTTTAATATACGAGTAATAAATATTGTCTAAATTAATAACGATCATATGAGTGTATATTTTTGAATACATATAGTGTCCTAAAAGTGATGCAATTATATATCACTATATTAAGTAATGTCGTTGCAATGCAAGTGAAAAAGTTCTTTGCAATTTTTCATCGGATCATTTAATTATAGTGTATTTAATTAATAAAAAATAACTAAATAATTAATATTGTGACGTTTAGTTTAATGCAAGTACAACGGGATGACACTCATATGCTTTACACATGATTGTTATTTCATTATCTTTGCATTCTGCTTAACATTATACTCTTAATTGGCTATTTTTTAATTACTTACTCCATAATTAATGGTTCAATTAAAAAGTTAGAAAATTTTTTTACTTGGATTATAACGACTGACATTACTATATATACATATTATCAGTTGTATTATTTTCTAGATACTATGGTCAATATTCTCAAATCACTTTTATCGATAAAAGTGATTTGAAAATAAGGGTCTATGTAATATTCCCTGTTTCATT
>NW_021846895.1:0-803 GCF_003651465.1 Formica exsecta
CCAAGTCGTTCTGCAAATCCTTGCGTTTCGTCGCGCTCTAATTTTCGGGTCGCTCTTGAACAATTATAAAAAGAAAGTAAAAAAATACGTTTGAATTTTCAAATATAAAAGAAAAGGTACAAGTAGAATAGATAAAATAAGTTATGAACCAAAAACAACAAAATTAGCAGACATTGAATTAAATCATGAGGAAGAAAAAGTCAATATAAAAAAACAATATTTAAAAGAGTTTAACTGCATACAATTAAAATATTGTAAAGATATACGAGCGGCCTGTGCAATGTAAGGATTAAAAAATATAATGGAAATTATACTTCCTCTAAAATTCTCACAATTAATTCAATTATTTGTATATATACCATTAACTTCTTTTTCCGACATATTAGATGTAAATAATACTGGCGCGGTCTTCATCAGATGAGGTGCTATTCTGGCAATGTCAGGATCGATATCTACTGTTGCCTCTTGTAGACCTCCACCAGTTGCCATGACCGATTGTTTCTCTTTTGTTGTGCTTCTCTTTGACATTGCTTCAGATTTGCCCATAGCTTTTTCAATTGCTGAACAGTCCTTTGTTATTAAAATTATATATTATAGAACTATAAAATACATTTTATTTTATATAGGATATTAAACTAGAAACATGAGAAGAATAGCCAACATAAAATATCATTTAAGAGAGACGTATATACATACAACTGCAATGTTCTTAAATGTACATAAAAATATTGCAAATTAAATAATGCAAATAATAATAATTTTTCATAAGCAGCTTGAAGACACAATTGAGCTATGGATGCAAA
>NW_021846896.1:0-803 GCF_003651465.1 Formica exsecta
CGTCACTAACAAATGATCGTGGCGTATCAAACGACATTCTCCAGAGTCGCCAGAATACTCTCGCATATCCTCGGAAATTTAACAGTCGCGTTCGCCCCGACACGGCTTCGACGCAAATAACGAAGATAACGCCTAGTAAGAGGAATATGATTTAATCGGGAAATAAACGGCATAATTTACACATCAATGATGCATATAAGTGAATAAAATGCGATCGCGTATATTGCTAAGTAAAATGAGTATTTTTAATTCACAGTTATAAGTTACTGAAACATCAACATGCAATGAAGTTTGCTCAATAATTATGAGTAAATATGTGTACGCATATTTTGACTACACTTTTAATTATTTTGATTTAACTTTTAAAAATTAATGTGTACATATAGAGAAAAATTAAATAAAAAGAGCATTGTAATTTTGCCAAAAATTCTGGATATTCAAGCTGCGGATTCAATGAAATGAGAAGAAGAAAAAAACTAGAGAAAGAAAGAACGTGAAGGAAAAGAGTCGAAAGATTGAGCCGAAACTTGCGCGAAACACTTTGAATAATATCCCAATTCAAAGTCCGTGAGGAAACGAATTTCATATTTCTCGCTGTTCGTGCAACGAAAACTGCACCCCAATGGTGCCAGTCAGTCCGTCTAGTTTTCCTTATATATAGACGAGAGCGACGAACGCGAGTTTATGGCGCGAAATATTCCATTTCATCCACCGTGTAATGTATAATTAATAATGCAAAAATATCAACAAAACTAGTATCCTGACTTTTTATAGAATAAACTGCGCTCATCTTTTTTTTTTTT
>NW_021846897.1:0-803 GCF_003651465.1 Formica exsecta
TAATTAAATTAATTAAATTATTAATTATTAAAATTTCAAAACCTTCCTATATATTTAAGATGGTACATCAATAATATATATATAAAAAACAAATCAACGGCAGTTTCTTAAACTTAATATCGACAAAATTAGCGACAAGCAATAGTTCTTTTAATTAGAATTAATTTAAAAATATTCAGATTATTAAGAACTCAAACACACTTTTAAGTACTCGTCACAAATATGTCTACATTTTTTAATCAATTTTTTTTTTTACTCAATTAACGCGCGCAACGGTTTCATAGAAACGAGCGGGGTAAGCATGAGAAGGGATCGAGAGAGACAAAGAGAGGGAGGGATGACACGACGGGGACAGTGGGTTGCTAAAGAGGTGACCCAGTGTTTATTGGGTCACTCTACGCTCGATCCCCTCCGTCGGATTTTCTCGGGTCGCGTCTCTCTCTTTCTCTCCTTCTGTCTGGTTTAACAAAGCGATCTTGAAATCATAGTTTAGAAAGAAACAGAGGATACTCGATGGCCGTTACGACTGGGCCCAAGCAAACGGTTTATCCTGTCCGAGATAGAACAAGCGGCTCGCTATAACACGCACCAGAATGTTGCTAGTCCTCATCGATCAATAACAGCTGCACTAGAGGAGAGGTCAACGACCTCTTTGGTGCCCCACTATCACGACCAGATATGCTCCTACTGCTTTTTTATGCTACCTGCTTGTTCTTCCTTCTTATCCTGAACTATTGTTGTCTCTCATTTGAACAGACACTATTCATTCTCGAACTCGCGTTTACCATGCTAGACCAGCTGAT
>NW_021846898.1:0-803 GCF_003651465.1 Formica exsecta
CTCCCGATGAGTTCTCTATATGGTAGCGGTTCGTCGGTCTCGCGGCTTTCCTCGGTTGGTTTAAATCCACGGGTTAAAGGAGTAGCTGATCCTTTACAGTCTGTCATTCCGAATTTGGTCAGTAGATTTTTGATATAGCCTGATTGAGAGAGATATATTTTCTCCTCGGTTCTGATGATTTCGATGCCTAGGCAATATCTGGCTTCCCCGAGGTCTTTGATGGCAAATTGTTTCTTCAATGAATCGATGATGTCCTTCTTATCTTTATGATCTCTCGAGGCGATCAGAATATCATCGACATAAACAAGAATGAAAAGAGTTCTTTTCTTGTTCACATAAACGCAGGGATCGGCGTTTGTAGGTGTTAGACCGGCGTTCTCGAGCGTTGTATTGAGTTTGGAATGCCATTGGCGTCCAGCCTGCCGTAGTCCGTATAATGCTTTTCGTAGTAGACAAATTCGACGTCCTTGTTGAAGATGCGTCAGCATGATCTTGGCCTTATTCTGGGTGTTTCTGTCCGATTTGTCCTTTGTGATTCTTGTAAGCATTTCTTCTAGAAGTTCTGGTGCTTCCATGTGCACCTCGTTGTCTATTTCTCCGTGCAGGTAAGCCGTTGTGATGTCCAATTGTGATATTTGCATATTTAGTTGAGCTGATATGGCGATCAGCATTCTCAGCGAACTGAGTCGTGCCACCGGTGCAAAGGTATCTTGAAAATCGATTCCGGAGCGTTGGGAGAATCCTTTGGCTACCAGTCGGGCCTTTCTTTTCTCCAGATTACCATCCGCTTTGTATTTGTTCCT
>NW_021846899.1:0-804 GCF_003651465.1 Formica exsecta
AAAGAGCGTAAAGTAAACAATAGGGAATCAGAGAAAACTAATACGGAGAACACTACTGTAATCATTATCCATCATTATCTATTAATCGAAGAGCGATGGTGTACTAAGAGATCAAACGTCACGTTGTGGAGGACTAAATAATTGAGAAAATTCTTCAAGAAAATGAATAATCAAGCATTCAGTTTGGCGGAGAGGCTCATACCTTCAACTTATGTACAACAAGGTTTAAATGCCAAAAAATCTCGTGAAAACCTTATACGACATTTTATTGAACATGTAAGTCAAATAATAGCAAAGCTCATTGTGGGTATATGTGTATACATTCTTTTTTTATAATATAATGATTCCCCAACAGCGAAAATGGCCAGAAGAAGGTTGGGACGATGCCACGATAGAAGCGTTTCTATCGGATCTATCGCAAATGGATAGCAATAATTTTCCCTCAAACTGTAGCGTTGGTGAACGCGAAGCGAGAATTGTATCAAATATTGTCGCAAGAAGACATTTTCGTATGGGACATGGCATAGGTAGATCCGGTGATTTGGAAGAAGTACAACCCAAAGCTGCTGGTAGCAGTTTAATGTATAAATTAACAAATTCTTTAGTGCTTGAAGTTATACGATATATGGGTAAGCGAAATATGTGGAAAGATATATTTATCAAGAAGGATATTTCAGACATATATTTAACTGCATAGGAATACACAATAATTTTGTAATTTTAAGTGTTCGAAACTTTCATGTCAAAATTTTGAAAAAATTTGATTTTTATTATAAACTTGTGACTGGTTTTATATATATATAT
>NW_021846900.1:0-804 GCF_003651465.1 Formica exsecta
CAGATCGGCTTTCAAGAAAGAGTTGATAATTTTCGTATAAATTAGAAAGTCGCGTTATAGAAGCTGTCGTTGAAATTTCCACCATTTACCGCGGGACATTGCATCTACATTGGTACAGAGCATCTCGCGAAAAGACGACTGGGAGAAGAAATTTAACTCGCGCGACTGTTTCCGAAGACGATTAAACTTCATAAGCGGGCCGTTCTTTACGTCTGTCGGATAGGCGACAAATCCACGGATTAAATCAAATGCGCGATTCGCGTCTCGCGCAGCCCGAGGGGGAAAATCCAATCTAATAGGGAGGAAACGGAAGGCGGGAGTATTCTAAGACGCGCGAAGGTACTTTTAAATGGAGAACGAATCACTCGGAAAACTTTCGCACGCGCACATCGAACAGGTCGGGTGGGCGCGATCCAAAAGTTGGTCGTTTATTCGAAAGCGTATAATTTATTCGCGTGAATTTTCGACAAAAGCGGGGAAAAGATTCTCGTATTTACGTCGCGCACGCACGTGGCAGAGCCTGAAAAATTCCGCGATCGTAACACGTTGACAACAATGCATCACGTTCCTTCTCACGTGCTCCTCCTCGAGAGACCTCGCGACGACGGGTACACAATGCCGCCATTATGACGCGAGGAAAACGTATTTGGGAAAGTTTCCACGATGCGTCAGATGCTTGACTTCTCGGCCGACCTCGGGGACAAAACTGCGAAAACAGTTGAATTCGCCTATTCCAATAAATCCGTCTGTTTCGCCGATAAACTTTTCCACAATTTTTATCCGCATTTATATGGGAAAAAAAAA
>NW_021846901.1:0-804 GCF_003651465.1 Formica exsecta
ATAATTGAGAAAGAATTTACCAGAAATTATGAATAAAAAACTTTATAAAATATAACTCTTATGAGATATAAAAATAAAAAATAAAGTAAGAATAACACTTTTAAAGATACAAGAATTAAAAATTAATACAGGAAATACCAGTTTACGGTAAACTGTTTTTAGATGAAAATAGCCAATTCTAATGAAGCAGAATCGACCGGGCTGATGGAAATTATCCGAATGAAATGCAGGACATTTCAGTAAATTGCGGCAGAGTGCGGAAATTCGTTGTTGCCGCATGCGAATCTCCGGCTATTTATCGCGCGCGTTTCTCTCTTTCCCGTATATTTCCGCTATGCAAGAACTGTCGAATTAAGCTCGGCATAATCGGGGTAACGAAAGGCGTGTGCTAATTAAGATATAATATTGACTAATGGCCGCTAATTCTAACGCGCATAAATGAAATATAATTCACCCTGCGGCGGACTGTATTACGCCGTAATCGGTTTATGCGGAGCACTTACTTTCAGGAACGTGCTGAGTGATTTAAGTGCCTGCCGCTAATAAGGACAGCTACTATGCCGGGATAAGCGTGTTTGACGTTATTCTTGACTGCTATTAATTTTCATGGCAATTTTCTCGATGTAAGAGATTATTCGTTTCTTTTATATTGATCTGTATCTGATAAAGTTGACATTCTTTGCGTCATGATGAAGTAATTTTACGCGGAATGTCCTAATTTCTTTTTTATACTTGAATTTTATAACGTATTTAAAGCTGATTTTCCTTAATAATAATGTTGGATGTTAATAACTTTTGAGTGAC
>NW_021846902.1:0-804 GCF_003651465.1 Formica exsecta
CTCAGTTGAATTGCACCAATAACCTTACGCTCAAAGTATACCAAGTACGCAACTGAAAGTAGTAGCGGTACTAAAATAAATAAAATATTAACTAGCGTGTTCATAAAAAGCTTTAGTACAATCTGCCATTATTTTTGAAGCGCGACTTATTGAATCCGTCATATAAAAATTACACTCCTTTAAAGTGAAAGGTGTATTACTTAAGCTTATCCCATCATTGCTAATTGGCACCCATGTGTTTTTTACCACTTGATCGGCATTTCTAAACTGTGGACCGATAGTATCTAATTTTTTTCTCACATCAAATAAACTATCATACGGTAAAGAAAGGTCTAAATATTGTGAAAGATTTTTAATAATCAACCAATCCTCCTTTGCTTCACCTGGAGGAAATACAGCTAAATTTGTTCTTTGCACTCGACCTTCAGTATTTACATAAGTTGCATATTTTTCTGTATATGCAGCACCAGGCAAGATAACATCTGCCACATGTGCACCCTTATCACCGTGATGACCTTGATAAATTACAAATGTATTTTCTAATTTTGATGTATCAATTTCATCTGCACCAAGAAGATAAATGACTTCTATCTTGCCACCTTCTGTATGCTCCAGTATTTGATTAGTGTCTTTTCCACCTTTTTCAGGAACAAACCCAACGTCCAGACCACCAACTCTTGCTGCAGCTTTATGCAGCATATTAAAGCCATTCCAGTCGTCTCTGACCATGTTAAATTTTTCTGCAATTTTGCCAGCTAGAATTAGAATTGATTCAGAATCATCTCTTATTAATGCATCTTGACC
>NW_021846903.1:0-805 GCF_003651465.1 Formica exsecta
AAAAAAATTCTTTAAAAAATAGTTTTTTTATTTAGAGAACGAGAAATCTCAGAGAACAAAGAAGAAAAAATATGTGTAAATTACTCTGATATTTCTATCAAACAGTATTACTATATTACCTCGTAACATAGAAGAATTACATGAACCGTAGAATTGCATGAACCGAGATTTAAAGCTTAGTAAAGAAATTAATGTCTCATAATCGGTACATTTATTTTATTAAGTGTTGCCATTTCTCAAGTTTCCGCTGACCAAATTAAAGCACTATAAAGAAGATAAAGATGAACGGTGTACTTTTTGAAGATTTTTCTTCAATTATCATTAGATTATTAAAAAACGTAATTTTCGATGCAGATGAGTATGAGCTGCCGTAAAATTGGCAGCATACGCTAGTGTTTACAAGATTGTGGCCATAGGAGTAAGTGCAACGCCCGCTGTAGTCGTCTATAATAAACGAGTTATCTCGAAGAACAATACAAATTATTCTACGACCATGGTCTTCCATATCATTACCTCGGAATTGGCTTGTTTTATCTCCTAAATACGCCTTCAGACCGACCCGAGATAGATAGAGCGCAACGATTTCAACCGTATACGTCGGTGTTCAACTTTACATGAGTACAAACTTTGATACTGTGCAACCTAATGAAATTCTCGTTTTGAATCAACCTTCAAATTCATATACATATACGTTTGACTCGATACATATATTTCGCCGTTTATGTTTTTATATAAAAAAAAACGATGTATATTTCTATTAACAAATAATAAATGCATAATTTTGTTAATGAGCGTTCGGCAATAA
>NW_021846904.1:0-805 GCF_003651465.1 Formica exsecta
TCTCTCTTTAATAATGTTTTCAAATAATCTTGAAAAGAAATTTTTTCATTAAAGTTTTCATAATTGTAATACAAAAAAAATTAGCAAAACAATACAAAAATTTTAAAAATATCAAAGAAATGTTGGAAAAAATTACAAATATATGCATGTTTTTTAATATTGCTTAAACTGTTGAATAATCATATTGCCCATATTTAATTACATGTGATTGGCACATGCTTCTAGATCTATCTCATTCAAGAGATCTATTTTCCAAAAAACAATTATTCTATTGTTATTTTTTTTTAATATTTTATTATAGCCAATATTTTATTTGCTCTATACAGAGTGTTCCAAAATCGTCAACTGTTTTTTTAATAACAGATTTTCTAATTTGGAAATAATTCCTCCTCAGTGAAAATGTTGAATCATTAATAATTTAGTTATAAATGATTGAAAAAGAAAGGCTTTTCGCAAACTAAACTTTGCAGAGAATTAAACAATTAAAAAAACTAGATTCTTTAGTTAATTTCAGGTAGAACATGTTTTAACAAAATTTAAATTCAAGGCTTAGTTTATAAAAATAAATAAAAGAAAAATTTTAAAACTGGCAAAAAATAATTACCTTTCTTGACATTTTTGCTAAGGAAAAATCGTTTCCAACGAAGAAATAATCGTTTAGCTGAAGAATCTATTACTAAAAGGACATCTCTCTAGTGATTTTAAGACACCCTGTATGTTATAAACTTGTGTATATACAGGGTGTATCCTAAAAAGTGTCCACAAAAATAAGAGAAAAAGTTCATATAAACATATGTCCAATATG
>NW_021846905.1:0-806 GCF_003651465.1 Formica exsecta
CCCCCCAAACGAGTCTCGCTCGCCCGCCCGCCGCAAACGAAAACTTAAAAATGCCGCCGCAGCGCAACCCGAATCGATATTCGCCGGTGCGGTCACGTGACGCGGCCGCGGGCCAATCGGCGGGGCTCGCTCCGCCTGTGGCCCGACGAAACCGTGGTACGACATCTACGTACGGGAGAACGGAACAACAGTCCGCGGCTAGCAGCGCACCGGTTCACAGTTTGGTGATGTGCCGCTCTCGCGGTTACAATCCCGCGTACAAGTAGTAGTGACCCGGACGCATCGACAGAGGCATCGGGCGACGAGGACGACGACGTTAAACGACAACGGGGGCGACGACGAAGTATCGCGACGACCGGTGGTCGGGGATATACGGGAGAAGAAACGGAGCGAAGTTGCTCGACGTTCTTCGCGTCCACATTCTTTTCTTTTTTCGGTATATTATACGTATCCGCATATACGTACACGCACGTCGTACGTGAGTTCCGCGAGTCTCTCTCTGTGCATGTGTGGTGGTGCCATATCGTCCGCCGGAAGAAGAAGCGCGCGTAAGCGACCCTGCGTATATATATATATATATACACCCGTGTACGTCGTCGTAGTGGTCGTCGTCTCGCGTGCAAAAAGAGTCAGCCAGTCGTCGCGGCCCACGGGACAGAGCGAGAGGATAGAGGAAGTGACTACGATGCGCGCGACGAGGATGGAGTGCGCGGGTGAGTGCAAAGAGGCGCGTCGTAGCGGGCGGGTGTGAGAGGGAAAGGGAGAGAGAGAGAGCGACGGAGCGAGATAGATATAGTCGGTGAGAG
>NW_021846906.1:0-806 GCF_003651465.1 Formica exsecta
AATTTAATTACATAATTATACGTCGGAAAGTTTTGTAAAAGTAATAAAATTATTGATCAAATTTAAGAATATTATCCTTGGATTTTTTAATGAGATAAAAGTTAAATTTGTATTCTATGCGATGTATAATATCTAAAGTAAAATGAATATTAATGCTTTTCTACTTGTGTAAAACAATACTATACTCATTAGTTAACATTTTAATCACCGAATCATCCGACGTCGATATTTCTTTTTTATGAGACACAACTAAATAAGAAAACACCAACTTACGACAAATAAACTCGATAATTTCCAAATTAAATATACGAGTTTCATCTTTGATTTAACGCGATTACGCCGTATTGTCCGAAACTTCCGATTGAATTGAAGACATAGCCGCGGAGAGAAGCAACATCTAACAAACTTTTGCTTTTTTCCAAAGGGAGAAAAATAGAGTTTTTCCGAAGAAGAATGAAATTTATGACGTACACATTACGGTTAATGTACCGCGTATAACATTCGAATCATTCTTTAAATTTTCTACTTTAGAGTTTCGCGCTTCTTACTCGGTGTGAGTCTTTAATACTTTTCGCCGCGTGCGTGCGCGAATCTCGCGAAAACGCGTATGTTTACATTAATCATCACCACGTGTACTCGTCCGTCGGTCTCGAAGTCCGGAGAGCAGGGGGAAGGGGAAAGAGAGAATATAACGCGTACCGTTAACTATACATATATACCACTTCATGCGTGGAGCTGCTACGCTCCCTAATAAACACACTCGCACACACGCACGCACGCACGCACACACACACACACACACACAC
>NW_021846907.1:0-806 GCF_003651465.1 Formica exsecta
AAAAGAATGATCAATCTTACTTATCTTGTTTGAAAGTAGCAATCAATAGAAAAATTCTATCTACACAGTTTATTTTTATGATTAATCAAGGTAATCAAGTTTGATTATCATATTGTACGCACATCAAGAATGGGTACAAAGGACAAATAAGAAATCTGATTAAAGTATATGACATTAATAATATGATATAATGTCAACTTTTTATAATCGATATAATTTAACTTTTAGTGCAATTGCAATGTGTTTATCTATTATATGTGTTTACAATATAATTTTTCAATGGCTAGTAGCACGTGTTGCTATCGCCATACTGCATTTGATGCTATTGAAATTTGTTAAATATTTAGTGCTGATAAATGTGTTGTTAGATTATTGTTTTTATTTCTGAAGATTGGGGAGACTATTGTATCTTGAAAATAACTCGAGGTACCGTCGACACTGTAAAAGATTCAAAGATTATTATTTGGTCAATCAATCTCGAGTTTCTTAAAGCTTCCTTCGACGCCAAATAAATCCGTGGCTGTCTTTGCTTTGCCGGGTCGCAGCGCTTCATTGACGCGATGATTAGCTTCTTCCTCTTGAAACCAAGCAACGTGATCTTCCATTTTTTTCATCTGCTTCTCATGTAATTCCTGTATCGGACCGGCCTGACCGCCCGCTTCATTCGGAAGAATCTCGAGTGGTACGAATTTCTCCAGAGTGTCGTTTGTAGTATGCATATGGAACTAAAATTCATATATAGTTAGTGAAATGTATGTTTTTTATATACTTCTATTTTACTTATCTTATTTTTTAATAACTAAGAA
>NW_021846908.1:0-806 GCF_003651465.1 Formica exsecta
TATATAAATCACAATATATTAATGTTATTATAAAAAATAATTGTGCTATTTATGAAATTATAGGTTTCCAAAGAAAGAAAATATCCAACAAAAATGGATTAAGGCAGTGAGCAAAGAAAATTTTGTTCCTACTATAAGTGTTTTATGCAGCCAGCATTTTAAAAGTGACTGTTTTTATTATTCTGTTGGTGGGACGAAACAACGCGTGCATATAAAACCAGGATCTATACCAACAATATTTAGTACACGTTTTCCCAGGTATGAAAATATTAATGATTATTATATGATTAATACATCTTAAAGACTTATTCTATAACTTTTAACGATGTTGTTATGTATCACTACGCAGGTTTTTTGTATCATGTAATATAACTGCGCAATGGTATATAATGACAGTGTTAAAAGTTACAGAATAGGCCCCTTATATCGCTCATAAATAAAACTGTAACGGGTCGCTTTCGCGAGATCAGATAGTTCAGTCGGAATCAGGGCTCGTGAAAGAGTTGAGACACGACGACAGACACGTGATGTAATTGGTCTATTTATTTGCCTCCTTCGGTAATGGTCAGTGTACAGGTAGTTACAAAGAATGAATTACGTCCCGCGAAGGGGGTGCGCGGTGGACAATGCGCGCGATATAATTAAAGCGCGATAGGTGTTCGGCGCGTGTCGTAACAACATGTACGCGTGCGATTAATTCGCGGTATATTATAAACCGTAATGTATTGTGATACGGCGTGATGTGTATTCGGCGTACGGCGAGGCAGTGATGCCAGAATTGAGACGCGAGCAACACGACTCCGTAA
>NW_021846909.1:0-806 GCF_003651465.1 Formica exsecta
GTAAGTCTATGACCTCCGAAGAAGCGATCAAGCATCTGCGAAACTATTACCAAACTTATAGCAAACCGCGACGTATTATAAGCGACCGTGGAACAACATTTACGTCAGATAAATTTAAAGAGTTCGTAGAAAGCGAATCTACTCAACATGTTCTTGTAGCTGTGGGTACCCCGCGTGCAAACGGGCAAGTAGAGCGATTCAATCGCGTTATTACCCCGATGATTGCGAAATTATGTGACGAAACCCATAAATGGGATCAAGCTTTGAGTCAGGTTGAATATGCTGTTAATAACACTGTTTGTCGATTGACGGGAGAAACTCCCAGCAAGTTACTGTTTGGTGTCGAGCAACTCGGCGAAATAAACGATAATCTCAAGCTAGTCATTAATTCGTACACGAATGATAGTCGCGATCTAGTGTCAATAAGAGAATCCGCTTCAGAAAAGATTCAGAAAAGTCAAAAGGAAAACGAGTATTATTATAATCAGAAACATAAGGAAGCAAAGCGTTATAATAAGGGCGATTACGTTATGATCCGTAATGTCGATACTTCCGTTGGTAGCAATAAGAAACTTATACCAAAATATAAAGGGCCTTACATTGTAAAGCAGGTATTAGATGCCGATCGTTATGTAATAACCGATGTCGAGGGGTTTCAAGTCACACAGTTGCCCTATAATAGTATAGTCGCGGCCGATGCAATGAAACTTTACATTCGCGAGTAATAAATAAGGCGAGTTGGTTTTATGTCCATTTAGTATAAATTATTTTGTTCAGCGTTTGTATTATGTTTATTTTTATGTGTT
>NW_021846910.1:0-806 GCF_003651465.1 Formica exsecta
TGGCCATCGAGTAAAATTTTCCTCGGAGAGGAAATTTTACACCGTGGGTCTGTTCTTTGCAGCTGAACTGGCTGCACTGGTTCAGAGTTCATCTTTTTCTCTCCCCATTGGAAGGAGAAGGATGGACTCTGAACTGGTGCAGCCAGTTCAGCTGTAAACAGACCTCGTTTTGGAACTAGCCTAAAGAACGATCGATTTTCGCGAAATCGAGAATCGACCAATCGAACACTCCCCAATAATCCCCTGGAATCCGGCGTCGGTTGGCAACGCGCCTGTGTTACCGCTTGTTGCCGACGCGAGAGAGTTGTGTGTGCATGCAATGGTGGACGAAGTTCTCGAAGGCCGCTCGAAGTTCGCGCCGTCAAGCTACCGACCAGTTGTCTGGCCGTTTCTCCGATAACGTACGACGAATATCGCTCGCTGCCGGTGTCACGTCGTCGTGTCTCCCCACGATCGTGCCATAGTGATATATCTCCATTGCCGCGCCGTACGTTCTCGATGCAAGTTTCACCGTCAGGCAGGAAGAGGGGAGGAGCAACAGCGCTTTCGCGTATACCCGGAATCTCGCCGCCCGATTAATTTCGAGTCTTCGAGAGAAAGAGAGAGAGAGAGAGAGAGAGAGAGAGAACGAGCCTCGAAGCACGACTACGACGTAGAGCTGCCGCTCTAGAATCTTCGCAACCGGTGCCCGTAAACACCGCGCACGTAAATACAGAGACACACGCATACACGCGCGCGGCGTCGTCGTGCGCAAGAGGCATATACACAGTGCGCGTTCTGTGATAAAGGAGGACGCCCGGTATAAT
>NW_021846911.1:0-807 GCF_003651465.1 Formica exsecta
AAATTTTAAATAAAATATAAAAAATTTTATTACATTAAATATATTAATATATAAATGTGATGCATATTTTTTGTAAAAGAATATTAATCATCTTTCGTGCGGTCGCGTCATAAAAGAAGTAGAAAACAAGCTGCAGCTGCGAAACCATTAGTGGTTCCGCCCGCAACGTTTCCTATTTTCGTGATAATTATTCTAAACTAATTATATGCCACGTGTGCACCGCACATTTTTACTCGCGCTAACACGCAATCATGTGCGTGTCTTATCCGTTATTAATAATCGTAGAGCTTTCTCATTAAATGCTACAAAATTTTTCAATACTATAATATATTGTGTTTATTATAATCTTATGAATAATTTTAAGTTATAGTACAAGCATTATGTATGCATTTATATGACTGTAACAAGATTGTAATAATAAAAATGGTTGTATTGCCATCTTATTCCTTGTGCTTTC
Organism: Formica exsecta; assembly: GCF_003651465.1. Taxonomy (NCBI): domain Eukaryota; kingdom Metazoa; phylum Arthropoda; class Insecta; order Hymenoptera; family Formicidae; genus Formica; species Formica exsecta. Next base: position 458 of record NW_021846911.1, read on the forward strand.
CGATGAATTAATGGAAAATGCATTTTAAGCAACAATCTGTCATGCTACAGTCACCCAAATATCTAAAGTTTCGCTTTTGCAACATAACACTAGTTGTTTTACTACAGTAAACGTCAAGCCTTAGCATGTAACGCCCACAGTTAATCTTCTTTGTGCTACAACTGCCAACGATAAAAGATACGGGCTGAAGCAAAAATGACCTACAATTTTCTCTGCGTTATAGAGAGAGAGCTCTACAAGTTTCGGTTATTAAATTTTACGATCTATATAAATATAGAAGAGAGAAAAAAGCGATATATATCTATTTCGAAATCTTAGGAAGTAACGATCCCTTACGAAAATACAATTTT
>NW_021846912.1:0-807 GCF_003651465.1 Formica exsecta
AGAAAAATAATCGTAAATTACGTATTTACAAATAGTATACTTGTATGATATACCTGTTCAATATTTTATTATTAAATATGACAGAGTATATTGAAATACATCGAATAAAATTGATATCAAATTTTCCATGTTTTCTAAGGCTATAAAAATGATAAGTTATCAGTTTTTATTGTTTGCGAAAATTATTATTTTACCATTAATTTACCTCCTAAAAAGTAGTTAAAAAATGTATTATTATTATTTTAACATATTGAATTTTTTCAGCTTATTGTAGAGCAATCAGTTTTGGTGGTTAAACAAATATAGCCTTTACAGAAAGTTGACGAGATTACTTTATGGATCATGGCTTTATTAAACATTATAAAACGTCCACTGACATTAGATATAAGAAATGCTGTATTTTGGACGACCCGATTATAAAAGAAAGGGCTATTGCAAAAAGTGTCTTGATGAAATTGAATTATCCGGATATCATGAGAAAAAATAAACAAAAATTTGTATTATCAAGTATCAAACTTTTATTTAAAAGATATATATGTAATTAACATTTCATTTGTATTTTTGGAGAGATACTAAATATGTATAATAATAAAATAAATTCTTATTTCTACATATTGTACATATTAATAGAGGTTTTTTAATATCTCAAAATAACAATTTAGTTTCTTTTTGGTACTTCATGTAAGATAACTTGTACATTTAATACAAAGTAAAGCAATACAAAACAATTTTAATGAATACATAAATATCGAAATTTTTTAACATACATTCAATACAATCCAAATTAGAATTAATAGGATTTATATA
>NW_021846913.1:0-807 GCF_003651465.1 Formica exsecta
CAGGTGCAACGGCTCGCCGAGGCTGCGGAGAGGCTCGTCGCTACTATAAGGCCCCTTGATCCTAAACCCCATAACGTGAAGAAAAAACTCTGCAAGAACTTAGAGGTGAATTCTAAACTGGCGGCGTGCTTTTAGGCGTATCCGAAATACAAAATGAATCTTGTAGGCTGTCTACGGACGACTGGCTTTTAACTAGCTAGACATTACACTCGCTAAAGAAAATCTTGATTATACGCTTAATGAGTTTGCTAAATGACAATGTCCACCTAATTTAATTACAAATTCTAAACTATTAAGGAAATATTTCAAAATAGCAAACTGTACTTTTCGAATGTATATATTACAGATGGTAATGACAATGCCTGACAGTGATCCGCGCAAAATGGATGAAATTCGAAAGTACGCGGCGATTTATGGTAGGTTCGACTGCAAGAGAAAGCCGGAGAAACCGCTCACGTTGCATGAGGTGTCTGTGAACGAAGCGGCGGCTCAAATTTGCAGATTCGTGCCTGCCCTCCTCACCAGGAGAGACGAATTGTTTCCTTTGGCGCGTCGTGTGGTCCGCGATTCCGGCTACCATTATTCCAAAAGCCAATAGTAAATATCGTAGACTTACATAGACTTATAGGGAAATCTATAAATTTCATATTTAAAATTAAAACTTATGATTTCAACCGTTGGATATCATAAAATTTGTGATTCAACATTTATCTAAAAGACCTATCAAACCTATCCTGTGATAAACAGGATACTGCTTTACTGATTAATGTGAATCGATATGCTTATAGGTGTACTGAAGATTAACAC
>NW_021846914.1:0-807 GCF_003651465.1 Formica exsecta
ATCTGTCGTTTCCATTTTGTCTATTCAGCGGTGCGAGCGATTCGAATCGCATAATTTGCTTTGAATCCTCTCCGCGTAATCGTCTATGTCTTTGTCAAAGAGAAGATTGAGTGGGCTTTTAAAGAGTTTAACTAACGAGAGTTCTGAAAAGTAAGCAAGCTTTTCTTAAGGCACCAATGGAAAATTTACATTCAGATTGATCCCGTCAAAGAAATCATCGTTTTTAATCTAATTCGAAGAAATTTTGACGAGCGAGCGTTAAATCGAGACGGAATTTCATAAATTAAAGGAAAATTGAATAAAAATCTCTTCAGCTTTCTATCTTTCTTTATGTTCGGCTATGAGAGAATAGATGTTATGCTCTCAAAAATCGATAAATTTTTGCAGAATGTTTATTCGCGCACAAAAGCCTTTTATGCTTTATCTAAATCTTTTCTCGCGCAATTATTCAACACGACGATTTTCGATTTTACTTGATGATGTTAGAAAAGAAATTACCAAAAAAAAAAGAATAATAAAAATGTACACTATTGCCTTCGTTGCAATAGTAAATTTGTTTTTTTGTCCGTGTGTGAATTTTAAACTGTAAAATTTGCTATATCATTATATAACTACATTTTAATGCAGAGATATGATTTCACCAGAAATTTTACAGCAACAATTATAAACATCCACTCAAGTGGACGCGATACGATATCGGCCTGTGTTTAGTGTGATGCTGGGATTAGTTGTCATAAACCTATTCTATACATTATCGATCGATGATCTAATGTGTACGGTATATTGTACACATGCTGTAATTTTAAT
>NW_021846915.1:0-808 GCF_003651465.1 Formica exsecta
GACCGGGACAGATTTTCCATATGATTAGTGCGGGGTTCTTTATCAATGTTCCTTTCTTTGTTTTTGTTACTATAAATTTTTATTGCTATTTGTGTATTTTTTCGGTAGTTGTGTATTCAATGGATAGAATCGCATTCAGAAATGATTGGAGGAGAAGGACAGATAGTCGAAATTGATGAAGCTAAGGTGGGAAAGAGAAAATACAACAAAGGACGAGTTATAGAAGGGCAATGGATATTCGGTGACATTGAGAGAACAAGCAAAAGGTTATTTATTGAACCGGTGTCTGATCGATCTGCTAACACCTTATTAACCGCTATCAAAAAATGGATAAAACCGGGAACAACAATTATTTCAGATTGTTGGAAATCGTATAACTGTCTGAGCAATGAATCTTATATACATCTTACAGTTAATCACAAAATGAATTTTGTTGATCCCGAGAGTGGTGCACATACACAAAATATTGAACGTTGTTGGCGTGAAACACGTGCAAATATTTCAAGATGTGGGATACGAAAATATCACTTTGTAGGATATTTAGCAGAATTTTTTTTTCGCCGACATTATAATCACTGTAAAAGAATAGATACTTTTTTCAATATCATGGCAAATATGTATCCGATATCTGAATAACATATACGAAATATATAATCGTGTTTAATTGATAATTCAGTTTTGTATCATTTTTTCTCTCAAGAAAGTATCGGTCGGTCACTATCTTCGATTGTTAATAACTTTGTAATCAACAACGAGCTAAAACTTTTTGCAAGTTACTTAGAGTCATGTCCTTGACAACATATGTCAA
>NW_021846916.1:0-808 GCF_003651465.1 Formica exsecta
TTTTGAGAACAAATATATAAAATATAAAATTATAATAACCTTGTTACATACTGGATTTTATCACAGGAACAGACCGCTTTTCTTCCATTAAAGTTGCATTCGTATTTGTCTTTTTTGGATATCTCTCTAAATATTTATGTTTTGGAATATCTTTCTGGCTATTTATCCAAATATCATCTGTTGAAACAATATATAAATTTAGTTATTTATTTTTGTTGTAAGTGATATAAATATATATTATTAATAGCAATAACTTTTACCTTGAAAAAATTCTTCGTTCTGTGACAAATAATCACTATAATGGAATGATTGTGATTCATTAATATCAGATGACGAATCTTGTTCAAGTTGTATATCTAAACAAAGATTATAAAATTTAAAAAACCTTTTAAATTGTTAAATTATATTTCCCGAGATATATAATATAACAATGAAAATCCATATACGTATAACCTATGTAAATATATACAGGGTGTTTGATAATAATCGCCCTATCCGTAATGTGCAGGTAGAGCGAGTTAAATCAAATAAAAAAATCCTTCACCATTTTGTTATTTTTATAATAATTATTGAGAAAATAATTAAAAAAGATCTACTAACTAGCTAACTAAATACAAGCGCGCAGCGGGAAGAGACAACCCAAAAGTATGCGCTAGGCACGCGACAAAGTTTTGAGAGGAGCACCCTACAAATGACAACAGTTACATACAAATGTAAAACGGTAGAGGACTTTTCTACTCGATTTAATCTGCTCTATCTGCAGAGTACAGATGAGGCAATTATTATCAGACATCCTGCATATATAGTA
>NW_021846917.1:0-808 GCF_003651465.1 Formica exsecta
AGAGTGTATAATGGCAACGTTCCCCAATTTTCAAACACAACGCAGAGGAGCAAACAGAGGAGAGAGAAAGAGAGAGGTGCCGGGCGAAAAGGCAATATTATTAATTCTTTTAAAGAAAGAGTGACCGCATTACTAAAAAGAAGCTGCTACTGGATCCTTCTCCTTCCCTCCTCATTTGTTTAACGAGGCAGGCTCGTATACAACGAGGCGCCTCGCCCTCGGGGCTTTTCCACTTTCAGCACAAATTTATGACGATGCTGCCTATATACCGAGTGGCCGGTACAGTTTTGCCTCTGAAAATCTCCCTCCCTCCTTGTCTGCTTCTCCTCGTTCCCTCGTTCCTCTCGTCGCTCCGGCGTTTGGTGCAGGAGCACCGTCAGAAGTCCATGAATTATTCTCACGGCTCTGCCCGTGGGAAAATACGAGAGTTGCGCCAGTAGGCATCGTAAATGCGACTGCTAATTGCGCTCGCCGACGACGGCGACGACCGCTCTTTGGCCAACTAGCTTCGCTGAATATCGCATTCTTTCATGACCACCTCTTCTCGCTTTATTTCGGATGTTTTTGTCTTAGATTCGGGACACCCTTCGTCCGTCTCGCGCGCTTTTGTCTCCGCGTAGCATTTTTAGCTTTTTATATTGGACACGCGAAAGAGTCGCAACATTCTTGACTGATAATTCTTAATCCGTGAAAATTTTTATCGAATTATATTTGCATTAAATATTCTCGATTGTTATCGAAAGAGAGATGACGGGGGTTTAAACAGGATAAAGCTAAAATATACATTCGTATTACGATATCTATGAGA
>NW_021846918.1:0-809 GCF_003651465.1 Formica exsecta
AAAAAGTTTTCAACCACTGTAACGTTGAAAATGATTTCTCGTTTTCGTATATTGATACGGGTAAAATAGCGAAAATTCATAAAATAGTGGAAATATTTTCGCAAATAACCGGATTACAATTATTTAAGACATCCTCTGCATTTTTTAACGGGCGTTTTAACATTTCCACTCTTTTTCGCCATTTCTCATACTCACTCATCAATTATTCTATGTTACATTTTAAATCAGCTTCATACATTTTAAGAATATTTTCCAAAAGATGCAAATTATGCTGATCTAGAGGCGAAGGTTCTAATAGAAACTGAAAACTGGATAAAAACTCTTTATGATTGAGAAATCTTTTGTTTATTTACATGATGAAATGGTCGAGAAAATTTACAAATATACTTGATTTGTAATAGATTATCGGATTAGTTGATTTTTGGATGGCAAGCCTGGGAAGTTTTATTTCAATTTCATGTTTCTCTGCATATTCATTAGCTTTTTCATACAAAGTTTCGAATTCAACGTCGGCATTTTCTCGAATTTCGCTAACTCTTTGAGTTACAATTTCTGCATACAATATCGTCTCGCACAAATCAATTTTAGGACTTTGTAAATATTTACAAGGATTACTTGAAAAGTTAAAAACTCGGTTAACTGTTAGAAGAATTATTATAAATTTCATGCTTTTCACAGATGTCAACAGGCAAAGTGCGATAGAAAATGTCTCAGAAGAGTCCCAAGTAGAACTTACTTTCAATTTTAGAAATTAAGGCTTTCACGTGATATCACAAATTTAAATAATCGCGGGCTAGTAAGAGCCATAC
>NW_021846919.1:0-809 GCF_003651465.1 Formica exsecta
CGGTCGCGATTATCCGCCGATAATAATACGTCAGTCGGAATAACTGAATGTCCTGGGTTATTGGTTTTTTGTCGCTGCAATAGATTCTACCGAAATATAAATCGCCCGATGGCGCGGTAAATTAGTCGTGACTGGAAAACCGATATATCCGCCCTTTAATGTGTACGGGGGCTCGTGTGCGAGTGCTTGTACAACAATTCTCGTACGTGTGTAGACGCGCCCATCCACGGGAGCACGTGTGTGAGTATGTGTATATATACATGAACGGTTCCATAGGCATATATATATATACATATATACGTCTCTCTTGTACGCTCGCACACGGGAACGGCTAAATCGGGATTGACGTAACGCTCCGAAGAACAAGCGCGAATAATAATGCTTCGCCATTTTCCGCTCTGCGTGTCACGTTGCCGCGGACTCGTCGATTTGACGATTTGACGGTTCGACGATCGTTCTGGCTGCCGTCGCTGAGAAACCCCGAATGCCCGTCTGGTACATACTTGAAGCTGCCCGCCACCATCTCGGTTCCGTAGCGACACACACACAACCGATTTATCGCTCGACTAAAGACATGCGGGTAAAAAGATGGCAGGAGAGAGAGATGCAAGCAGGATTTTCTCGCCATAACTAGACTGACGGGATTTTACGACACCAAATCCGTCGAATTTACGAGCCGACTTATATATCCATAATACGCCACGCATAAAAGTCACTCGATATAATCGCGATATAATTCGGCGATATAATCGAAATGTTTGTCGAATAAACGCCTGTTTAACTTTTTTTTTTTTTTTTTTTTTTCAGAA
>NW_021846920.1:0-809 GCF_003651465.1 Formica exsecta
TCTTATAAAACTTTAATGAAATATTTTTTCACTCGCAATTAAAGATGCAGCGATATATAAAAAACGGTAATACCTGTTTATCTAACATAAGACATTGATCAGATCGCATCGTCGTATTGGTGCGTAAGGAGGTGAAGCCAGAGGGCTACGTTTCGATGCAAATGAAGGGCTTGACTCTTGTCGCCGAGGATTGACGAGCCCTCTTCCACGAGCGTTTCTGCCCCCGCCGTTTCTCCCTCCTACGCCGTCATTCGACGACCCGAAATCATAAAGATAACCGAATTGCTCCGGCCGGGTACTTTTATTCCGAGGACATATTGCCCGACAATCATTCCGGCATTTGCATAATTATCGAATAAAACGGGACTGCGCGCGAAAGCGGGGGCGAGACCCCGGGGGTGCGTCTAATGCTCTCCTTCGCTGCGGGTACGACTAATTTCGTGTCCTCCAATTTTTTTTCAACACGGTTCTCTTCGAGGGTCACGTCCTTCCTTCACCCTTCGGGTGCACGCTTTCGCGTTTTAGCGTCTTTATCTCGGGAACAACGGCCCGTTCTCCCTGTCGTTTCTCCTACGAGAAACGGCGTTTCGTCTGTCTTCCCGTCGCGAGCGATTAGCTTAATTCGTCCGGCAGACATGGCAGAGTCCCTTCTAATTAGAGTTGCAACGAGTGACGTTCTCTTTACGACTCGCGTATAGACGATTTTTTTTATCGCTGAACGGTATTTTCTTAGAATGATTATATGCCTCTTAATCTAAAAAAATTTAATGAGATACATGGATGCAATTACTTCGATGATTTTTTAAGTA
>NW_021846921.1:0-811 GCF_003651465.1 Formica exsecta
TGTCAAGAATATTTTTAAAAATATTCATATACAAGTACCACATGTATATTATTAGTTTTTTTTTTTTATTATAAAATATCAATATTATATAAAAATTGTCTCTTTCATTTGACCAGCAAAACTTATTTATTTTTCTCGAGCTATCGTTACTGTTTGCATTTACGTAAATCTGTGGCAAATTTACGTGTGGTAAATCCGCCACTCGCGGATGAGAACGAAAATTCAACTAGTCTTCGAGTGCTATGGAGCTACGTATGATGAAATAGGATTTAGTTGTGCGCATGGGAGAGAGAGGTGTAATACAAATTCACATCGTATATATATATAAATTATACATTCGCGGCGACTATTTTATCTTCCTCCTCTCTACGATAAATGCGTCACACATCCTGCATATCTCTTTCATATATAACAGCCTATAGAATTTGTTTGTAAAACAGAGTGTGCAGGTGTGTATCGTGCGTGTTTATTTCGATTTTAATCTTTCTTCCATGCATGGGAGAACTGTGAAAGCCGCGTGAAATGGTGCGAGAACGGAGTACGAGAGACGCGCGCGCTCGGATACACAAAGTGGCACCTCGCTCCAGTGTAACGCTTACCTTAATTGCAGTGGCAATGGCGACGAAGTGTCGGAATGCGGTTACGACGCGGCAGTTCGAGTTGCTCGAGAGTAGTCACGATATCACCACCACTTCTTCTCGCATACGTCCGTTGACGTATTGTTCGAGTGTTCTCGCTGAGAAATCTCGTTTCCGCCGCGAGACAGACGCGAGATGATGTTAAAACGCAAGATTCCGAAAGTTGCATGCGT
>NW_021846922.1:0-811 GCF_003651465.1 Formica exsecta
TTCTTTTTCTTGATCGCCGTTTACGCGACTTTAATGCCATTTAATTACAGCAAAAGCTTACGTGCCTGGATTGGAGAAGCAAAGATTCCTTCCCTTTTAAATCCGGAATGCAATAAAGTCTGTATCTAAGATCCGCCACTTGCAGAAATAATCGAATTACACGTAGAGATCGTAATGAAAAGTCAGTCGCGTTTCGCGAGATTGTCTCGCTAAGAGCTTAAAAGCATCTCGGCTTAAAAGCCGAGAAAAGAGACAAATCTTGCCGAATAAAAACACAACAGCCGGGTACTGAAATTTCGCGAGTTTTCGCAAATTTCCAAGTCGTATGTATTACGATTTACGAGACATTTTTTTCAAAATATCGCGATGCTAAATTCGATAATTTAACTTTTCCAAAAGCTCTCGCCGAGCTTTTGTTCGGACTTTATTAGGAACGATGTCGCAACGGGTGGCGTAACTTCGTGCAACTTCAACCGAGCAAATTGAATGCACGAATACAGAATAGATTTCGAAATAGTCCGACAGACTGCAACGCCACATTTTGCAATCAACCTTGCAGTCAAATGTGATACGCAGACAAGTCAAAGATATTTTTTTCCATTCGCTCCCACGTAAAGTACGATATATACACGACTTTGATATCATCAATTTCTAAAGAAGCGCATGTTGCGCGAAAAAAAAGTTTCGTCAAAGATTCTGTATTATTCAAGTCTCAACATAATTAAGATATACATATAAACATGCACATAGAGAGTCAATCTAATCTAAGTTATAATAGATTAAAAAGACGGTGATACATATTAGGACGAAC
>NW_021846923.1:0-811 GCF_003651465.1 Formica exsecta
AATCTCAAGTTTGGATGTTTATATCGCCTGAGCGGGTACAATTTGTAACTTTTTTCTGTTCGACGTAACAATGTATCTTAAGTCATAGGTATTTATTCTTTGGACCCTGAATATCGCAGTCAAAAGATTGTGCCAAAAATAACATTCTAGTTTACTCAACACAGTGTTGACGACCGCGGTAAGATGTATTTCGTTCTCAAAGGAAGAAAAACTCAGATCAACCTTTCCCGGCAATCGATGAAGGTCGGATTGCCTTTGAGTAGCGCCCTCGATTCTCCTGGAGGAAACGGATTTCGGATAGGATCGGGGGCGAGCCGGGCATTTCATAGACGCGAAGAGGGAGGTGAAATTCGAAACCGCCTTCGGAGCGAATTGCCTCGGGTCGCGTAAGGTTCCCCTTAAATCGCACAAAGAGCCCCAGACGAAAGTGTCGCGATGAAAAGCCCCGAAAGAGTCTCGAATCAACGTGCGTCGCGGCGGGCAATCGACGTTCGCGAACGAACGACATACAACGACAACGACGGTGACGGCGACAACTCGTTCGTCGGGTTCCCGACAAAATGCCTTTGGGCGATCCTGGTTTCAGCTCGAATACCCTGTGCCGATTGTCGATGCAGTCGGGCAATCTTCGAATCCGAGAAAAATGCGAGCTCTCGACGAAAGCAGACGCTTTGTTATCGCGTCCCGCGGGGTCGACGGTAAATGCGTGTGTCCTCCTCTATATTCTACTGTAATACATATCGTACGCAAGATTTCAAATAATAAAAAAAGATCCGGATGACACTTAAGTATGAATTATATATATATATAT
>NW_021846925.1:0-812 GCF_003651465.1 Formica exsecta
TTTTTTTTTAAGGCGCAAACTGGAAAAAGGCGTTCTCCGCGAGAAACGTGATGGATTTCAACCAGCTTTCTCAACGACGATCACACGACAACGATGACGATGAAGCGTTCCAACTACATACAAATGCATCATTAGAAATTCCACCTATGCCCTCTCTCTTCCTCCCTCTCGACACCCTCGCTCGGTAATTCTACACCGCGACCGATAGAGTCTTCCGCGACTTCGAGAGTAATTACCAGTGATGCGCCTAAACACCGCCCACGCTATCTCGCCCACACTACCTTGGTAGATATTCTGTTCGCGCGAGGCGTCGATGAAGAAAATAACGGAAGAATATAAGAAGGATATGGTCTCGAAAGATATGCATCCCACGTGCTCATGCAAACTTGTATCGTTAAGAGCCGAGAGAAATTCTCATATTTAATATGAAAATAACAGCGTGCAGCAGCATTTATTAAGTAGTTGTTTAAGATCACAAATAATTAAATCTTAATATTTATTTAGATAATTAAGCAACAATCATTATGTCAATAATTATTGGTAAAACAAACACGATATATAACTAAGAAAAATACATTAAAAAAAAAATCTATTTGCCAAAATAAGTTAACATCTTCTTTTATATCTAGAAATTAAAAAAAGGGAAAATTTCACGCATTAAAGTTTACGTCGTCATCTTTCTTCGTGCATATATAAAATAAGCACGCTATTCAAAAGGATTGAGAAACATTGTATCAGCATTGTATATCCTTCCGTCCGCGCTTTTCTTCGACTCGAGTCCGCAGAATCGACGCACGATGTCTGTACTGAAT
>NW_021846926.1:0-812 GCF_003651465.1 Formica exsecta
TTTATGATCGATTACGGTGATCGATAACGTTCGGATTACGTCGTCGAAAATAATCTATTATGTTTGGGAGATATTACTTTCAGAGTATATAATCGTTCTCACATTATTAATGTTACGCCTTTGGTAAGGTTTTTAGAAATATGAGATACGAATCAAAAATTTATATAAAATTTTAACGCAATAAATTCTATTTTACAAGCGTTGTTTCATTACAAAGAGAAATTTGCCGATTGTGCACAAAGTCTTTTAGAGATTTTCGAAGAAACACGTCGTCTGTCAATCTATCTGAAAGCTACGTATCTCTCGTAAAGAGCCAATCATAACACTCGTCGCTATCATGGACCTTCGTATTTTTTTGTCCCATTGACATCCCACGAGCCTCCTTGAACTTCGATTATCCGCCGCGCTGGCAAAATTAACAGAAGACCCATGTCCGTCGACAGCCGGGCGGATCCAATTTCCATTGCTCGATCCGGCGAAATAAAAGTTCCCGGCCGGTCGGCGTTTTCGACACGAATGGAAATTAGATCCCGTCGGTTAATGATCGCAATCAACGAGAACGCGCGGGGATGAAAGAATAACGCTCCTCGTCGCGTCACTCTGATAACAGTATCACTACACTTTGATCCCCCGCATCGCGACCAGAGGGGTGACACACACACATATATACACATATACATTATTTTTTTCATTCAATCTCACTTAAGGATGTTTTGGCTGTACAATAGTAGCAAAAACTGTCAAAATTAAAAAAAGAAACATTATTCTTACATTTATATTGTTTGAAAAATCAAATAAATAAATCCGGATTA
>NW_021846927.1:0-812 GCF_003651465.1 Formica exsecta
AATTTTCTTACATTATTGCAATTGTAACATACATTCTTACTAAAGGAATATATTGATTACATCGCGTTTATATCTTTTCCTAACAATATATTTGTGACTTTCAGACGTGCGTTGTTGTAAGTCTGTGGAGCAACGTAATTGGAACTATGGTGGAAGGCGGAAAAAGTAACATGCAGAACGGACTGCTCAGTAATGAAATTAACGGGTGAGTTTCTAACAAAATTATAGACTTTTGTCTTATATTCTGTAGTGACTTTCTAAATGTATAGTTTATAATAAGTTTTAAAGAGGAAGAACATGAATAAGCATCCCTCAACCTTCATTTGAACAATGAGTTTTCAAATTGTGTCAATAATAATATGTATATCGGAAAAAAGCGGAATTGACAGAAAATGGCTTTTTTACGGAGAAATCTGCAATGCCCAATTTTCTAGCCTGCGAAAATAATGCAATGTGCTCGCTTAGAATGATACATTTAGAACACACAACACTACTATAAGGTCGATCATCATTATTATCATATGTGGCAGTTCAATCAATGTTATCAGAATACCCTCCTCGATATGCTTGATGATGTTTTCATTTACTTTTTACTGAATTTTATCTTTGCATTTATGACGTTTGATATTTTAATCACGTAAATGCCAATACATATATAGGGCGTTTCTCAACAAACGCTCAATGCTCATCCATTATTTTGAAGTTATCATTTCTTCATAATAAAAACTAATTGCAAAGTTAATCAAGAAAAGAATACTGATTTAAAAAAAAAAATATAAAAGTAAGGCTCTTACACGATTAAAATCAAGTAA
>NW_021846928.1:0-812 GCF_003651465.1 Formica exsecta
TCGGTCCGGTGGTGGTGGTGGCGGCGTGGACAGGAGGAGGATTTTTCTCCTGTTGTCTGCGTCGCCTCGCTGGATTGCGGTTCCGACGCGGGGCGTTGGTCGTCGGTGGCGGTCCGGTAGCTCCATTCTTGGCGGTGTGACTTTTGTTGGTCCGGGGCCGTCTGGGAACTCGCTTTCCTCGTCCTCGGACCATCGTCTGAATAGCTCGACTAACTGCCGGCGCTCGGCTTCCGTCGGCATGGTTCTGGTCGACTGATTTTCTCGCGGTTCGGTGCTCGGTCTTTTATACGCGCTTTTGGAATGCCCGGTATGCGGTATGCGCGGTTTTTGCGATTTTTCGCGGCGCGTTATCGGACCGGTTACGCCATCGGTTGCGTATCGTGAGTTTTGGGACGATCCGGATCGGTAATCGCGCGTCATACTCGTGTCGGTGTCCGGGGTCGGTAAGGCGATCGTTTCTGCCTGTACCGACTTTCGCAATCGGTAAGCGTGACTTCCGGGGTCGGTACGCTGGATATCGATGCCCGTGGTCGATAACCGCGATGTTATCGCGCTCTGTCGGCGTTCGCAATCAGTAACCGCCGGGTGCTGGTGATTTTCCCGCGGTGGTGGCTGTAGGGCGGGTTCCGGCGGTCAGGCGTTAGTCCGTTTGGTTGTTCGCAGCTTCGGGTTGATCCGGGTGTGCCTTGAGATCCTGTATGTGTATGTGCTGGTGCCAGCGTCCGCGTTGATCTCGGAGATCGACGATGACGGGCGAGATTATTTTCCGTACTTCCAAGGGCCCTATGAATTTTGGCGCTAATTTGGCGTTG
>NW_021846929.1:0-813 GCF_003651465.1 Formica exsecta
AAAAAAAAAAAAAAAAAAAACTAGTACTTTTTTCTCTTTTTAATTCACTATCTGATATTATTAGATTAAAAGTTTTGGAAGATAAAAGAACTGGGTCATTTATGAGTAAACATGCTGCATAATGTAAAACTCTTTTCTTGGAATTCCATGTGTCAGATGATAAGAATAGTCATCTACGCATGCAGGATATTCATGAATGTTTAAACGTGAACACGAGTTCTACGATGTGATTGGCGATATCGGTCGATGTATGCAGCATCGATGTGTTGCTGTTTGCAGCATCATTGATTTTGCATCATCTCGTGATTTCGTATCACATTATAATATTGCTAATCTCTCTATTCATAAATAATTGCGTAATGATTGATGCCTCAACATCAACGATCATCATTTGTCTCATCATCATTACTCTTATTTTCTATGATATATCCGAACAGTTGATAAACAGCCCTTGGAAAAACACCCTACAATACTGGCCTATTTTTAAGAGACGAAGCACATAAGAGAGGAAGAGAGAAATGAGAGTTAATAACTCGGCGCACATTTCCCCCTTTTTCGCGTCGCTTCTGAAACACCCCGTATAATCGGCCCACTTTTACGCGGCGATGGTGGGCGTTGATGCATCGCTGACGTTTATTTTACTTTTTCGCGTGCTTAACGCGGCTACATTGCAACAATGTGCTCGATAAAATTCTGCGCCAGTCTACGCTCCGCTTATCCGCGAGAGCAAGAATCTTCCGTGCGAGCAACGCGCAATTTTTCATGCGCACGTGCAAGGATGTGAGCCTTACGTCACGCACATATTACGCGGCG
>NW_021846930.1:0-813 GCF_003651465.1 Formica exsecta
AGAGGCCTGATATCGCTTAATCTGTGATCACCCTTTATTATTTGTACGACTTGCCATTCTCCACTTAGAGTTATTTTTACTTGCTTCACGCAGTTATTTTTGGACCTTACATACTCATTAACCTCATTGAGTAGTTTAATCTTTGAATTCAGATCCATTTCATTTGTAGGGTTAATCCTCGAATACAGGCTTTTTGTCTCTTCGTTTAAATTTATTGAATTTGTCTTGTTTAAAGACACTGAGCTTTTTACCATAGAAGCAGCATTACTAATTTCTTTTTCGCTAATCTCAGAAGAACAAACGAAAGATGTACTATCCTCACAAAAAGACCTTAAACCAAATCCCCTTCTGGTATTCAAATCCACGTGTTTTAATATATTGTCATCAAAAACTAGGGACTCCAACTGGCAAAATTCTAGAAACAGCTCACCACCATCGCTATTGCTCAAAGCGTTATTGACTATTTTATATACGTTATTAATATCAACATTGTTTTGAGCGAAAAATATTTGATCTAGATTTGGCATTACCTTTGAACTAAAAATTGTTTAAGTATATTATTTAACTTTAACATAGTAAACTATAAAAAGCCCGGGTGGCGGAATTGGTAGACGCGCTAGCTTCAGGTGCTAGTAACTTTTTAAGTTGTGGAAGTTCAAGTCTTCTCTCGGGCACTCTTAGCTTCCATATTGCTTGTTGAATTAATTAATGCTATAATATAACGTATTAGGTAATATTTATGCTATGTATGGTGAAAAAGATAAGTTAGCCTACAGAAAGAAGGTACGAACTTACTCGAAACGCTTAGTTACT
>NW_021846931.1:0-813 GCF_003651465.1 Formica exsecta
AAAATGTAAAATTATACATATCGAATTTCGATCATGGATAGTCGTCGCGTATGAAAAATAATGCGACATGTTATATATGCTGTATGCTAAATCGAGCACTAAAAAAGTTTTATGGTTAATGCATTCGTCGTCCCATTTCTTCAATCGTTCTCTCTTCGTGCAGATGATTCACCTTTGTAATCAAATATGTAATCTCACCTGTCATACTGTGACTTTTTACCCATCTTATTTATAATTTATAACGTATCAAAGCGTTATATCGTGCCGCAAGAGTACTAACGGCATAGTGGAATTGCGAATTTAGAGAGAATTATGTCTTCAGAATTCGCGATGCGTGACAAGAGAAATTGCCATTCGCTATACAGGTTCCTGCATTTGACAAATTCGAGTACGCAACATGATTTTCTTTTTATATATCGGAATAAGCATGAATAAGTGAACGTCTTATTTGATATTTATAAGAAAGACTGACGCATAATTCAACAGCGATTATGTCATCTGAATTTATTCCGTGCAATACGTAAGCCAAATCAAAATAATCTTATATGTATATATGTATTATTCGTGTCAATAATTCTTACATAAGAGATTTCATATTAAAGAAATAATTTTGGCACAATATAGAACAGAGTATCAAGAAACCCTTCGATATATTAAATCATATTTTGAATCATAAAATGTGATCTTTTCTGAGATAAAAATATGTCCAAAATTTTATTTTTTGTTATAATAAATATCATATATTTATGCAGTATTCTCGAAGAAAATTATTTTTGTCTCTTGAATATAATTTTTCATCTGATAAAAAAAAAA
>NW_021846932.1:0-813 GCF_003651465.1 Formica exsecta
CTTCTTCGAGAGGAAAAGGCTCCGCGCGTCGTACCCGGTGGCCCGCGTTCGGTAGAAATGGCGCAGCGGCTTAAAACCCGTGGAATTATCCTCCTGTAAACACCTACCTAATTAAGATTGGAACATTTTAACGTCCCGCTCGGGGACCCCAATAAACCGCCTAACGTACGGCCAGTTTGTTAGGCGCTTATGGGATCGTTTAATTAATATTGGCATCCGCGGGCAGCGCGCCCGAAATCTCGAAACGGTTACCGACGACAACCTCCGGCGCCTCGGTGTCTTGGTAGATTACACTTGCAGATCGCGATTTGCGTGTGTAATTCCGCACACACGGCGAACTCGCTCGACTCGCGTTCGCGTGTACGTGATTATGCATATGTCGGTCCGCGACCAGTGCTCGAGCTCGGGTATATTAGTCCTGAGGCTGGTGGTCATTTGCTGTGTCGCGACGATACACGTTCGATGGTATCCTTATCAGACCTTCATCCTCTTTTCGAATCCTGTTTGCTACGCGCAAGCACGTTACTTAATCGATTGCGTACAAATGTACATGTTTATATGTCAAACCGCAGTTTGAAAATATCATTGTTCATTTTTCAATATATATCCTATATCTTTAAATAAATTTTATATTGGAAGACTGTGAAAGCTTTCACTCTCTTTAAAAAAGTAACATCAGATATTTACAAAAATATTCATAAAAAATGTTTAGATTAACCGCGACATGATGACACGTTAAACGTATATGCGTAAACGATAGTCTACAAATGAAATACCTCTCTCTGAAAATTTTATTATATTATTATGTTTTTA
>NW_021846933.1:0-813 GCF_003651465.1 Formica exsecta
CCGATGCAACCTATTCTTAACCGGCGGACATTGTTGCGGATATCGATAATCGTCCTCTATCCGTTTTCCGCTCCCGCACAAACTAGCGCCGATGAGGGGACAGAGAGAGAAGAAGCCGGTGGCCGCCGTTTGTTTACCTATCGTAGCGACAAGGGGCACCCGGGGAGGTTTAGGGTCTTCTCCGAAGGACCCACCCGGGGCCTCCTCCTTCGAAATCGACGTTGCGTGCGTCTCTGCGAGAGGACGACAGGCGCCTCCTTTCCCGAAAATTCTCCACGTCCGTTCGGATTCGCCTCTGCGTGCGCGGTTTCCCAGAACAAGCGAGCGGGAAAGGATGAGAGGGGGACGGAGGGAGAACGATGGCAAGAGAGGAAACGGTACTAATGATACACGCGGGACACGCGGTCGATTATAGCGCGGTGCATCGCGTGAGCGCGTCTAATGTGTCGATGCTGCGCGGGGCAATCGCGCGGTAATTGCCGCCAGTGTAACCGGAAAAAGTACGGATCCCTTGTCACAGAATAGATCGACTCGCGTTCATGAATCTCCCCTTAAGACGAGATCATTTCGAATCACGACGCTGTCCCAAGTTCGATGCACACGCGACGGTTATTCGTCAGTCTCAACATCCGACAACCGAAATTTCAGCCAATCCGTCCTTATATGTAGCGTGAGATTATTCGATGAATATTTTCGGAGGAATTAAGTGTGTTAAGCGCGACATAATATCGATTACTAAACTCGCATCGGCTAAATAAACATTGATTTCAAATCCTTAATCGCGGACATTTTTTTTTTTTTTTTTTTTTTTTT
>NW_021846934.1:0-814 GCF_003651465.1 Formica exsecta
TATTTTTCAGACAAGCAACGCGTCATGTGCTGTCTAAATAATTAAGTGTTTGTGACGTCACGTGCATGACAGGCTACCTTGCTCAGAGCCTTGTGCCGCCAACATTCCCGATATCGTAGCGATATAACGATGCGTTTCCTAGGTCCATTTACAAAAAGTGATCCTTGAAATACCCCCGACAATCTCTAAAAGTTTGTCGGTTGAATATCCGGACACCCTGTATATATGTATATATGATGGGTAATTAATAATAAGTAGACAGTTATAGTTATAAGTTATAATATATGCGGTCTACTTTATTCGACATCTGAAACGAAAGAAAGAGATTACATGGATAGAGTACAGATAGAGCCGCGACCATAAAAGAAAGAAAAGAAGAAAATAACGCGCGCATTTAAGAACTAGAAACACACTAGTAACTGGTGCGCGCGAAGTTTTAAATGAAATAATAAATATACATATAACGAAGAATTATATAATTTCGCTTTACTTAAAGAATAATCTGTGCCAATACGCTCCTTCGAATTATAATACTTAACTTAATCCTAATTATTCATTCAAGATCTTATGTTTAGTGTGAGATAACGCCTTTGTGAATATGTCTGCTAACATTTCGCTTGTCGGTAAATAACTTACACCGGTAATCTTCTCTTTTTTTTCGCGAATAAAAATGATGACGGACTTCTGTGTCTTGTCCTTTGACTAGTAACGTAATTTTTTGCCGATGCGATTGCACCCATACTATCACATTTTATGTAGATGGTTCCGCCCATGATGTAAGAATATAAGGTGTACCATTTCCGAGGATGCGCAG
>NW_021846935.1:0-815 GCF_003651465.1 Formica exsecta
CTACTTTAGTATTTGGCTGAATACGGAATGAATTGCTCCTATATCTGAAGACAGAAGATGAAATTGATTAAAAATATCAAGGCATCTTGTTTCTATAGGTATTCTTACTATAATTAGTTTAATAATCACATGATAATCCACAAGCTCGGATAATTTGAAACATCTGATTAATTAATATTTGATTTAATAAAAAAAATTAAGCTCTTCTTAGTGACCAAGTCTAGTTAAATCAAAATGTAAAATTCATGGATATTTTCATATATATTCAACCCTGTTTTCACATACTACATTATTATAATATAAATAATTCGTGCGGCTATTATACGTCTGCGAATTGAAAAAACGAAGCACAAAAATAGAATCAAGCCGCGCGTTTAATTTAGTACGTTTCCCGCTTCGCGAATATAGCCGCTGATTGCACGGCAGCCATCTTGCGCTCGAGCCTGCGCACAAAGTCCGTAGTAATTTACGACTCGCACACAGACACAGACGCGCGAATCCCTCTCGTCCGAACGACGCGTCTTCGCGATCCGCGACGCGCGTCATCGCGATCCGCGATTTTCTATCCCGATAATCGTCTCGATCAGATACGGCTCGACGCCGAAACCGCGTTCGATCGGCTCGAAATATTTGCGCGGCAAAAAAAAAAGAAACAAGAGGACGATTGAGCGAGGGAGAGTGGGCGGAGTTGTGTGAAGTTTGCATCGTTCGTCTGGAGGGCAAAACTCGCGCCACGTCGGGACACTACTCATTCGCATCTCCGAGAAGCAAGCGAGATTGTCGTTCTCGAGGTGTGAGGTGAGAGATGAAGTGTC
>NW_021846936.1:0-815 GCF_003651465.1 Formica exsecta
AAAGAAGGATCGACAGAGAATGAATTGAAATCTTTTTTGAATGTTACTGATAAAATATCTTTAAACAAATATCTAGCTGAACTTAATTACATAAATGTAAGATAAAGAATGAAAAAATATACTATAGTACAAAATTCTTCTCACTAATGATATATTTATATTTGTTTTTAGGGCATCGAAAACATCGAATTGCATCTAGCAACTGCAGTATATGTTCAAAATTCAATTGAACTAACGGCCGATTTTTCATCAATATGCATAAATAAATTTCAGTTATAATCATAATCTCATAATCATAATCATAATCATAATCATAATCTCATATCATAAATCTCAATTTGAGCAAGATATGGAATTATATTTACCTAAGTTTACGAGTGAATATCATCGAAATATGACACATTTTTTTCGTCAAGTAAGAATTATGTAATTAGCAAAATCTGTTTGCATGTAAAAGAGGTTTTGTATAAATTTTTAAAACTAAAATTGATAACTGCTTGTAGAATGGTGTAACTACGATGTTCGAGGATAATGCGGATTTTACACGACTCTCAAAAATTCCTCTTAAAGTGAACAATATCGTTCAAATGGTTTCCGTAAAGATTAACGAAAAAAGTTCAGAAGCTCCAAATGGTAAACTATACATCTATGAATAATAGAAAACTAGGCGAATACTGTATGTGTAAGCATTACAATAAAGCATTTTTAATTACAGTTGTCAGAAGCAGAGTAAGAAAACCAGTAAGTCCACGGCAGGAGTTGATCGTAGATCGTCCGTTTTATTACATAATCGAAGTAAATGGAGAGATAGTGTT
>NW_021846937.1:0-815 GCF_003651465.1 Formica exsecta
ACTGCCGGAGAACGAGAAGGGTGCAAAAGCAGGGAGGGAAGCGAAATAAAAAGAGCTAACAGAGTGGCACGTGGTTGCGTTCTTTTTCGAAACACGAGAACAAGCGGATGTAACATCGCGATAACATCGCACGTACACGACACGCCGAGCGACATCACGCAGACGCGGCGTCTAGGGAGATTGCCGGTCCAATAATGCATTTCTCGCCCGGAAAAATTCAGCAAAGAGTACGTACGGCCCAGAGATTTAGTCATTTAAAATGCATAGAGTTCATAACTTATTCCCGGCCGACTCTGCCGCACCGGCTCTCCCCATCCTCCCTCCTCTCATCGACGTGTTTACACGTGCTCGTGATTTTCGCGTTTCCTTCGTCATCGCGCGTCTCCACTATACGCCGATCCGGCATCAGCGTGGCGAAAAATAAAATCATAAAAAAATTCTGAAACGTTTTTAATCCCGCAACGTTCATACTCGACGGAAAATCTCGTCAACGATACATCGCTCGTACCGTTGCTTACGAATTTTGTAAATAATAGCGATTAACCGTTTTCACCGCGCCGAGTCGTCCCGAATTTTGCGGGGTGAATCGCGCAGCCGGGCGTATGGAATATTCCTTTTGTCCCCCGCTCTTTTTCCCCGTTCCCTTCTCGCGCGAATCCCGGGGTCACGTTGGTTGGTGTTTAACGACCGTGTTACAGCCAGTAAGGCAGTCGCGACGAATGCAAAATCCCGGTCTGTAACGAGCCGCACGAGAGACGCGAGAAACTATAAAAACCAGTTAAAATGCCGAGGTAAACGAAACTCGACGCGAAAAC
>NW_021846938.1:0-815 GCF_003651465.1 Formica exsecta
ATTTCGACAAATGAAATTGTAGATACTCTAGTGAATTTCCTCAATTTTGTAATTTTCACTTTGTTTCAAAAACCGTAATAGGCCCCCAGGCTTCTCTCTAGTGATAGTGGCATTTTGTGTCGATGATGGAGTTCACGTCTCACGATGTGGTAGTACTTTTAGTGAATTTCTGTGATAGTGCTAAATTCTGCCACCATATTCGGACTAAAAATCCGGCAAGAGTCCGAATTCTCACTTGATGTACCATCTACAACTCGCGTAGTTCTGTTCGTCGGAAATCCGAGCGGTGATTGGCCGGCCGAGAATATTGCGGTGGAACGGGGAGGAACAACTGGCATTACTGGCAATCGAATAAAAGGGGGAGGAGATGCAATTTCGCGCGTTCACCGCGATTCCGAATTATTTCTGACAGATTCGCGACAGCAGACCGCGTAGGTATCGAGAATCGCTGGCCGGATAACCGAGAGTGACAGACGAGTGCTATCCGCGAAAGATTGACGAGATGTCCGTGATGGGTAAGGTAAGTGAGTGGCCGCAACAATTTAACCTTCTCTCGTACTTCGTAAGGTAGGCAAGTGCCGAGAGCAGCCGGGTAATGAGCCCGCTCCGGCTTTCGCACTCCGTATCTCGCCATAACGTCCAACGCGCGTTGACACACCGGCGAGCCGGTGTAGCCGGCAACCCGCCTAAAATCAGCGTGTAATCGGCGTCTGAATTGCGATAAGCTCCGATCCTCGGTGTCGCGGTCGCGCGAAAATGACCCTTATGTTTAGTCGCGACGACGAACGCGCGGACAATTGACGGAAAAGTGTATT
>NW_021846939.1:0-815 GCF_003651465.1 Formica exsecta
ACGCTCGTCGTAATACATCAGAATATGTCGATTTTTCCAGCACCTGCTTTTATCTGAAATGTGTGCGCGAAGTCGTAGGGCAATATTTCGATCATAAATAATTTTTTGTTTATTACGTGCATGTACAAGATTGTTTCAACCGTAATTTTTCAAATATACACCGATTTTTCATGCGGATTTCGTCAATTCCGGTTCTATTACATGTATATCGAAAGCTTATTATTAATTTGTTTTTGAATTGTAGACAAGCACACACTCCTTGATTATTCAAATATTGTTTAAATAAACTGCAAATATTTAATTGGGAATGATAATAATATTGTGAAAAATATTTAAGATTCTTTTGTTTTCAATAAAATTTAATCCAATCGCCACGTACTTCAATTTTTTATTTTTGAAAGCTGAATTGCTTACAACACAAAAACTAAATCGCCACTGAGGAAGGGAATAATATTACAAGTGAACAAAACAAAATAATAAAGTCAGCTTATACAATTTGGCTAGAGTCTAGAGTGATATCTAGTCATTTAATATATATACATATATAAATTATGTTATTTATAAATTTTTGCATTGGAATGTTTTATACAATATAACTATTACTATTATCTTATAATCTACTAGTGATAGATAATAAAGACACATTATACGTTTTGAAATATCACAAGTCATGGATTTGCGTGATTTATTCTATAATATAAAGTATAATTTCAAATAGAAATTTAACATTAATATAAATAAATAAACATATATTTTTAGTATTTCCTAAAAAGATATCTTAAAATGTCAATTTTTAATGATGCTATACTGTTAAT
>NW_021846940.1:0-815 GCF_003651465.1 Formica exsecta
ATTCATGGACCTATTTGGTGTTTGCGCAAACAGCAATAAATATTTAAAGCGATCAACTTTCGTCACAATAAAATATTTCATGGGTCTTTGATTAGTATTATCTTTTTTTATAAAATCGTATTTCACGAGCCTATTTGTTTGCGCAAAGAGAAATTTTGTGACAAATAAATATCTAAAGCAACAAATTTTCGTCAAAATATAAAATTAAATATTCTCTAATTTTTTTCTTGTCTTCTTTCTTAATTTTTTAAAACATATTTCACGAATTATCGTTCGCGCGAATAAAAGTTTCGTGATAGACGTTTTCTTGAATGCGATTGTATTATTCCCGTCGAGCTGCACTACATTAGCATTCGTATTAACAGAAAGAATCTCGCATCGACGCGAGACGTGCTCTGCCATTTTTCTTTCTCGCGTCTCATTTCGCTTTGTACGTGTCTCGCGAGAGAGATCTCTCGTGCATGCAAGCGAGCGTCCCGCTCCGCCGGATGAGAGAAAGACGCTTTCATCCGCGACGAGGATTTATTGGCTTGAAAGAATCGACCCTTTTGATGCATCTCTCTCCACGATGCACTCGCGCGGCGCAGAAAACTGCGGAGTGCATCGCCATTCACGGAGAATATTCCGTCGCGTATAACTAACCGAGATCCGCGTATCAGAATCTTGCCTGCATTCCCGATTCCTCCTGTTAATTCAAAGGCGTATAAATCTCGCCACAGAAAGATCCCGACGTCAAGACGCCTACGCGGCTTATGCAACGTATTTGCGAGTATCGTAATTAATTATGCACGACTATTTAACTTTTCATCAAACGA
>NW_021846941.1:0-815 GCF_003651465.1 Formica exsecta
TAAGAATTTCTAGCCGATGGCACTGCAGCGATGATTGTGATTAACGATCAAGCTTACCGTTGATGTAAAAGTCCTGTTTCTCGTATTTAGATGGTGAAAATCACATTTTCATAAAATATTTTATACTTTTCACGATAATTTTATTTTAAAATGATATATGGAAAGGAATATTATAATGTATAGAGCAATGGTTATGTATAGGGTATAATTTCTTAATTTTAAATATATTTTGAATTACATATTGTATATATTCATGAATTACCAATTCAAAGATAGAAATTTAACTGTTTAATCAATGAAATTTATTACATTTTTCTCACATGAATATTTATAACATCGTTTAGTACAACGTTTAGCATTTATATGTTAAATCGAAAATGTTTTATTGATATATTATCTCTTTTAAAGTCATCAATATTTCGAAGTAATTACATAATGCATAATTTACATTAACATTTGTTGAATTTTGTTGTAATTCCATCAAATAAAATAGCCTTTAATTTGCTTTACATGGCCTAGAACGCCACTAGTAGGATATATGAATAGGAGGAACTGGGACAAATGATAGTTTGAAAAGCGCGTTACAGCGATATCGGGGATTAATCCTTGCCAAGAAAACTAGAGCAGTATCCTACAACCGTGCGTCGTCGAGAATGGATCGATATTTGAAACGTGACAGAGAAAACTTTTTTCGTCAACATAAAAATGCATTTTTATAAACTTTTTAATATCACACGCTAATCATTACAACAGAATCCTGAATTTAACAAAAATTTTTCAATCTATTTAAAATGACGAAAACATCAGCAAATTGC
>NW_021846942.1:0-815 GCF_003651465.1 Formica exsecta
AAAACTCTTGTGGCTTCAAGATAAAAAATATATGTTACATATATGTAGACATATAATAAATAGAAGATATATTATAATAATTACTTTAAACAATTTCTTTTTCGATCTTTTATTCAAAAAATACTTGCATATCAGTCAGCAAAAACAGGACGGAAGATAATATATGTACATCATGAAACAATATAATATTGGTAACACTTTCGCGCGCGGATAAATTTGACAAATATGTGTATATGGATCTACTCCCGTATTCTTTCCATTACGTGGAAGCTTGCGAACTTTCCCACCGGGTTGAATAAAATGACGCGCTGAAACTAAACTTTTGTTTATACCGTCTTCGGCGAGTAGTCCACGTGCGAGCAACAACTGAATGGTATTAGCATTGATGCGAATTTTCTATTACTTTGTAACGTTAGACTTTGCGCAAAAGTAAGAAAGCAAATTTAGAATTAAATTACAACAAAAGAAAATTTATTGTCCTCTTTTAATATATTCTCTTTCTTGCTTACAAATTTTTAGAGATTTTTCCGAGAGCTTTCTCATATATATCCGCTAGAAAAAAATTACTTCAGGTCGCATAAAGTTAGACAATTCATCTCCTCTATCTCGCATTGTATCTCTGCCCGAAACATCATACATAAACCCAAAACGTCGTAAACGGGCGGGAATGTCACGCGGTCGACAGAAAAAGGAATCTCCTGCACTCTCGATGAGGAAACGCGAGATCCTTAATGCACGAGAGAGTCGTCTCACGTGAGAAATCCTGCGCGATGCGATCCCCAAAGATCCTTAGCTGGCGGCCTCCTTCTTCGCGC
>NW_021846943.1:0-815 GCF_003651465.1 Formica exsecta
CTCAACGAATACGTCAGCATCACACAGGAGCACAAGGTCAGGCAAACCGACGCACGCTGCCCCGTTTCACATCGCATTCTCACCACGGGACAACCGACCGCAGAAAGACCTCGAAAGTTGTCGGGTGAAAAATACGCGATCGCTAAGGTCGAAATTCAATTTCTTCTCGACAACGAAATCATCAGGCCGTCAAGCAGTCCATGGGCCAGTCCGATTCATCTGGTTCCCAAAAAATCAAGTGGATGGCGAATGTGCGGAGACTATCGTAAGTTGAATGCACAAACAATTCCCGACAAATATCCTCCGCCATTCATCCAAGATCTATTCGAACGACTACACTCCTCGATGATTTTCTCTACGCTCGACCTCATGAGGGCCTATCATCAGATCCCCATGGCTCCTGAAGACATTCAAAAAACAGCGATCACTACACCGTTCGGTTTGTATTAATACGTTGTTATGCCATTTGGCTTACGAAACGCCACTCAAACCTGTCAACGTTACGTCGACTCTATTTTTTGCGACTTACCGTTCGTTTTCATATACATTGACGACATTCTCATCATGTCGAACTCACCCGACGAACATGAAACACACCTGCGCGCAGTTTTTTCAAGATTACAGGAACACGGGCTCACGATCAACACATCGAAAAGTGTTCTCGGAAAAAACGAAGTTCAATTTCTCGGCTATCTCATCAAGTCAGACGGGTACAAAGCGCCGCAAGATCGAATCCAGGCGATTCTCGATTTTCCAAGGCCCGAAACCGTTGCTCAACTCCGTCGATTTCTGGGCATGTTGAATTACTATCGAGG
>NW_021846944.1:0-816 GCF_003651465.1 Formica exsecta
CCAGATTTTGTAGTTATACACGATGCTTGTAGGCCTTTTGTGTCAGATGTTCTGATAGATAACTTGGCTCAGTCCATGATTAATGATCAATATACAGGAGTAGTACCAGCAATAGAAGTCGAAGACACTATGTCATTGGTGGGTAATAATTTCGTTGAATCTACGATTTCAAGAGGAAAACTCAGAGCCATACAAACTCCTCAAATTTTTAATTTCAAAGAATTATTATCGTGCCATCAATCAGACAAAGAATTTACTGACGATTCATCACTAATGGTAGAGCACAAAAAACATATTGCGATTATTAAAGGTGAAAAAAGCAATTTTAAGTTAACCACAAAAGAGGATATCAATATGGCAAAGCTTCTCTTTGAAGAGCCAAAATTTCGTGTCGGAACTGGTTATGATATACATAAGTTCATTAAAGTTCAAAATGGTGCTGAGAGCTTTATAAAAATTTGCGGTGTGAAAATTGAACACAACATGGCAATAGAAGCGCACTCTGATGGTGATGTTGCAATACATGCAATCGTTGATGCAATACTCGGAGCACTGGGATGTGGCGACATAGGAGAGCACTTTCCTCCTAGTTCCTCTGAATGGAAAGATTGCAATTCATCTCACTTTCTTGACTTTGCTGCTAAAAAAGCAAAGGAAAAAGGGTACAGCGTGTCTAATTTAGATATTACTATAGTTTGTGAGGAGCCTAAAATATCGCCTTACAAAGTAGAAATGAAGAAATTCATATCAAAAGCATTAGAAATTGATGATGAATTTGTAAATATCAAAGCAACCACTGCAGAAAAATTAGGTTCT
>NW_021846945.1:0-816 GCF_003651465.1 Formica exsecta
AATTTTTATTTCGTTGGCAATGTTTTTTCTTTGTCAAATTTGTCATTAAGTGCTACAATACGCGATTTTCCATAAGAATCAATATTAATTTTAAACTTAAATAATTTTCAAACTATAAAGAGAAATGCTCAGGTTTTGCATAGATACGCAGAAGAAATAGTAGAACAATGTACGAAATTTTCATACTTTTATCAATGTTTTGACATATGACACATATATCGTTAAACAGAGTTTACGGTCGCTAGAGAGAACAATAGAGAAAGGTGAAATGACGTGCGCGTTAACCTTGCCATGCATAAAGATGTACGTATATGTTTTCATACAGTGGTTGATTTCCATACAATTAAATACCGACGCTCTCGCGGATAATGCGATGCTCATCAGGTTGCGCATTCGCGATCGATTCTTGATCGATTTATTAGAAACTGGGCTGAGAGGTGACCTCGGCGCGCCCAGACCGCACTGCGGGATCGAGCGCGATTCCTTCCACGTAAACGCGAGTGATCTACGTGCTTGGATTTTATCAAGACGCGCCGGTGTGATTCACGGTACGTTGACTACCAACAGGATTTCAGGAAATGCAGACGTATCGTGGCCAGACAATCCCGCAGTCATTGTAATCGCACACGCGTTATCTTTGTCTCAATAAATTTTGAGATAGACGTTTAATTAAGAATTTAATACTTTATTTGCCCTGATTTTTTTTAGCAATACATGTTTCTAAAAAACTTTTTAAAGTCTTTAATTTTATTATCTAATATTAAGTTCTGATTTATAAGTTTTATAAATTAATTTAGGTCTCTCTCTCTCTCTCTC
>NW_021846946.1:0-816 GCF_003651465.1 Formica exsecta
ATAAAATAGTAATAATCATATAAAAAAAGTATTAAAATAGTATTAAGCATATAAAGGAATTATTTGTTAATTGCGTTATGATTTATACATAAACCAATAATCATCCAAGGATCTATTGGCAGAAAAGCAAACATTTTGTAGATTAATTTACATAATTTCACATTTCAATATCAATATTCATCTATATTACGGTTCATATTATTTCGACTAATTATCGCATAACATCGTCGCGATCGGTATAGGAAAATTGAATCGTTCTGATAGTCATTATTGTCCGAATGTACTTCGATAAACGCGCAATTAAAACAAATCTAAATCGATTAAAACGATACAATAGGCGTAGTGTAAAGCATAGTTTCAAAATTATATATGTTACAAATGAATGTCGTCCCTGAGATACATTTGCTCGGATTTCATGCGGAATTTTATTCAAGTTAATTTTGCAGCTCGGATGCAGGTACGCTAAAGATATCATCCGACTTTTCTTTCGAGGAAACGTAATAAAACGTGAGACCATTGAATGCGAAATGCGATCTTTCCCTTTCTTTCTCTCTTTCAAAGCGGTGATGGTACACTGCGGAAAATTGTCTCCCTTTTTCTTACATCCCCTTCCGTCCGTGCACTTTTGAGTGACAACCCTCATTACGAATTATGATATCACGATAAAGCTGCCGGATGTCCCGTACGCGAAACCACGTTTAGTTTCGCGCTGTGCTTTTCGCTTTCGTTTCATCCCATCGGATGAAAAATGGAAGATTTAATGAAGCAGATCATCTGGAACTGACAGCTGGATATGAAGGAAGGGTAACGAGGCAG
>NW_021846947.1:0-816 GCF_003651465.1 Formica exsecta
GGATTGTTATCAATTCGATGAACATTCAAAAAAAATAGAGAATTTCATAAGCTTACTCATTGAGAGTTGGAATAAAATTTTAAAAGATTTAGGAGTAGTAGATATATTAGAACATAAGAGTGATTACATAAACAATATGATAATCTCTTTACAAAAAGACCAACATATAATCTTTGTTGGAATTGGAAAGGATAAGTCGTTAATTAAGGCTATATATGACCTGCCGTTTGGAAAAATAATTTTGCCTAATCTGAATTTGAAAATTAAAGAGAAAGATTGGCAATCACTTGATAAAAAACATTATCAATATTGCCTGAAAGATCTGCTCGATTATTTAAAAGTGGATAGAAGGGATGTTAGCTGCTTGAACACTATAGAGAGTGAAGTAACTGACTATGTTTTTGATACAACTGCCGATCTAAGCAAAGTTAGTAATGGACATATTGGCAATATTGAAGTCATCACTTGTGATTCCAGAGAGGAAGAAGCACAAGTGACATCATTAATTATAGAGAATGAAGGTTATGAAAATGTTTCTTTGGTTGTCTTTGATAAATTACTTGCAGCTCGTATAGCATGTTTATCAAGGCAACACAGTGCCATACCGGAAAATTATCCTTATATAACACTCCTACTTTATGGTATCGAAGTTTTGACCTCAAATTGGAGCAGTGTGTCATTACTTTCGCTCCTTAAACATAGGCTAGTGACTTTTGATTACACTCAAGAAGAGTACTCTCAGATTTTATCTGAATTTGAAATAGAGATATTACGCAACTTTAGTACAAATGGCCTTAAAGATATTATAGATGCTAT
>NW_021846948.1:0-816 GCF_003651465.1 Formica exsecta
ATAACTTTAAATATGCCTTTGGATTATGAACCCTTCAACCTATTCATTTTACTTTAATACCACCATAATGATATTAAATTTATCAGGGAGAGCGGTGGATCGTCAATCTGACAAGGTTAATAGTGGCACGCGTTTTACTCGAGGAATCCGACATGCGAATCCTGATTCACATCGTCTCATCTCGGCGAACGTCTCATCTCATGGTGCCGGTACATCGCGCAGACGGCACGATCTGTAGAGCAAAACGGTACTCGTTACATAGAGAAAGTCTCACGCGACCGCGAAAATACAGAGAAGGATGAGATCGGGAGAAGGTGGCGAGCAGAGGGAGATGGAGAAAGAGAGAAATGCCGTATAGTCAGTGTCGTAGATGAGTTCTTTCCTAACGAGAGAGAATTCCGATGATGTGATGGCAACATCCGTGCGGCAGGATGGCTCTTTGAGTTTAGTGGGTAAGTGGGTCGTCCCGACCGTTTAATTGCCGATCGGCCTCTGCCCGTATCGGCTGTGTAACACGAGATATTTGCCGTTGTCATGCCGGGTGAAGTGGCTCTTCCTTTTATTCTCATCTTCCTCGACCTCTTCTTCTCCCTATCTATGCTTCGCACTTTCTCAGATCACTCATTTTCTTTTGCACACGCGCATCTTCTTACTTTCTGATCTCGTGCTACTAATTGATGCCGATAAAAATTTTAACGCCTGTGTATCACTTTTGCTTGGCATTGTCGAGATTATTCTGATCTTTCCGTGACATTTCGATCAAATTAAAGATCATTCATCTAATTTTTCTAATCTTATTTATTATGTCATTCCGTC
>NW_021846949.1:0-817 GCF_003651465.1 Formica exsecta
GCAAAATAAGGAGGATACTGTGGAGATTAGCTTCACTTTGTCGAATATAAAAGCAACTCTGGCTGGTATAATACCATTTAAATTTATTGTTAATGGTTATAAATATAGATGATCACATTCAAAATATTACTTGGTAGCTAAAAAAAATAACTAAAGTGCATGTAGCAGTAATAACTGGAGGTAAAACTAGAAGAATTGGCGTTTTTTTAATAAAGTAATTCTGAGGAGGTTTTAAGAAAAAGGCATTGTAAATTATCGGTAAAAAGTACAGAGCGTTAAGTATAGTACTAACAATTAACACTAGAGTTACAAACACAGAAAGTATTACATTGCCAGAGTTGAAAACAGCTTGAAAAATGAGAAATTTACCCCAAAAAGTCGGAGCAGGAGGCACCCCTATCATAGACAATGCACCTATAGCAAATGCTGTCATGCTAATTGGAATACTGCGTCCTATACCGTGAATCTTATCTATATATTTCTCACCTGTTTTCGTTATTATTGTTCCGGCAATGAAAAACAAAGTGATTTTTGCAAATGCGTGGCAAACTAATTGAAAAATTGCAACCCTCATGCTGAGCTCACTAAAAATTGAAGCAAATAATATAATATACGACAATTGAGAGATGGTAGAGTAAGCAAGCAATTTCTTTAATTCTTTTTGCTTTAATGCAATCAATGATGCAGTAATAATAGTAAATCCAGCAACGTATGGAAGCCACCCTCCAGCGAACCAATTTTGCTGCACAAAACGTTGCATGTTATCGACGCCGAAAGTGTATAATATAACTTTTATGATGATGAAAACTCCGGATTT
>NW_021846950.1:0-818 GCF_003651465.1 Formica exsecta
AAAAAAAAACACACACACATATACATATCAAGTTAATCAAAACAAAATAGTTTTATGCGATCAAATATCTTTCATCAGTTCATAAGCTTCGACGAGTTTATAGCTAATTACTTATCGCGCTTTTACCGCTGCGGCTGCAGCGCGATCTTGTTTGCGGATCGAATTACGTACTCCCTCGCTTTCGCCTCTGAAAGGGTCCCATTTACGCTTTCAGCCACAACGAAAGAGTAAAGTAAGAGCTGTCGGGACGTGACACATCTGCAAAACTGCAGTAGTTTATAGACGCAACCGTTTCGATACAACGGAGCAAAAAGCGAATGATTAGCGACGCCAGCAGGAGACATAATCTCAACTCAACTGACTGTGTACATGTGTATATGTGTGTGTAAACTTGATCCAGCTCATTGCATCGTACTCATCTACTTTTTCAATGAGCGTTCAAACTCACGTTTAAGACGGATTTCCTTTTATGAAAGCTTGCTCCGTTGGATAATTATTAGTTATTCCAGTGGGGTAACTTTGATTAATCGCTATCTTGCGTGCAATTAATGTCTGATACATCAACATACATTGTATCCCTTATGAATAAGACGAAGCTCGATTAAGAATAATTGTTGATAGAAAAAGATTTTATTGCTCATAAACACATGTTTACACACATGATTCTGGTTGTAAATTTGTACTTGCTTAAGACGTAATTATTCGCGAATAAAATTATGTTTGACGGGTTTGGCAAAATAAAATTTATGTGTATAAAATGTATCACACGAGCAATACTTTTTTTTGCAAATATATTGTGTATATATATAGTTATTCCA
>NW_021846951.1:0-818 GCF_003651465.1 Formica exsecta
ATCATTATCCGACATCGATAATTCGCAGATGGCAGGTGGTGGTAGTTGCTAGTGTGGTAGATACTTCTTCTTCGCCTTGTAGCTGACTATAACAGGCTAGACTATTACGCGTAATCGCAGCGGCGGCGGCGGTGCCGATTAGACGGATTATTATGGTAGCGACAAATTAATCCCGGCGTTTTGCCCGAACCGCTGCGCATCGGGGGCGCATCGTCTAACACTCGCCATAGATAATCGTCGTCCAGATAATATTTCTCTTGTGCGCGGATCGACCTTTCGAACGGTTCTATTTAACCTTTCGAACCGTTCCAATGCGCCAGATCGGCGATTAACCCTTCCGCCCTTGGAATGATGTTATCGGCGCATATTAACCGTAATTAACGTTTCCACGCGGAAAATGAAACATGAGAATTTCGAGAGGATTTGTTGAATATCCGGCTAGTAAGCTGTAATAATATAGACACGATCGTTTAGTTTCATCCGAGATTAATAGCTTATAATTGTGCATGTCAATCACACACACGTTACAATCTATATATGAATTAATAATAATGTTTATATACTCTGCTTAATTATTCAATGAAACCATCACATATTTTGTTACTTGTTATATATTCATATGTAATAAATAACGAATTGCTTATAGATATAGTATGCATTAATTACAGTTCTATTAAAACAAAATTTATTTAAAATTAAATAAAAAAGAATTGTATTTTTTATTGTCATAAAACTGTTGATTTTATGAAAAATATAACAGTAAAAAATTTTTTATCTTTTGATGAATTATATATGTTATTTATATATAATATTATACA
>NW_021846952.1:0-818 GCF_003651465.1 Formica exsecta
GGAGATTGCGCACTACAATAATCGTGAAATACATTTTCCATCGGTCGTCCGATGCATTTTACGGTACATTTGGATAAATCTGACAGGGAAAATTCTAAAGTCGATTCTTTGCATGGTCCTCGGAATATTTATGCAGTCACGATAGACCATAACATCGATCGCGTTTCTTATTTCGGATTTGCATTGGCGCGTGACGCGAAATCAGATTTTCATTTCTTTTTTATATTTTTGTTACGATTTTTCAAAACATACACTCGGAAGTACTCTACAAAACGAAGGATGCCATTGGTTTTAATGATATCGCCAGAACAGTAAAATCAAGCGCGTTTTTGTGAAGTTTCATTCTTTTTGTTTTGATTGCAAGCGATGAACATGCAGAAAAGAAGTTCTACGATTCTGCTCTCGACTTGAGAGAAACGGTCAATTAATCCTTTTTTTATAAATAAATGCTGAATTTTTTCGGAAGTTTTAAATTCATATAACAAAAGTTTAGTAAAATATAAAAGCTTTTATTTTATATAAGAAATATTAGTTTTTCTTATTGATTAATTTCTCATTGAAATTTACATGAATGTGCATATATGTAAATTAATAATACATTATGCAAATATTTTTATGATTCAAATATTTTTATCATACATTGTTACAAAAATATTAGAGAAAATATTATTTTGTCCCTCCCATAAAAAAATTTAATTTGGACACTAAAAATCTAAATAATTTATTTGTTTGCTAAAAATAGATTTAACGCGAATGTAGTCGATTTTCAGAAAGTAAAAGAGAAATTTTATTTTTAATGATATATTGGCATTTTATCT
>NW_021846953.1:0-819 GCF_003651465.1 Formica exsecta
ACCGATCCTCACCAAATTCAATACCAACCATCCTTTAATAATATTTTATTTATGTAAAAAAATTTAGCCCGATATCTCAAAAATTGCGAAAGTTACAAGTTGTACAATGCACATTCCATACATACATACGGACATATTTAAAAAATATGATTTTTCGACGTTTTGGAACATTCTAAATACGTTGACATAAAAAACACAAAAAAAAATTTTTGCACGAAAACAAAGCTTCCTTTTATGAGGAAGCAAAATTACAAAAATACAAGTGTGTTATGATACGTTTTAAAATTTTACTTGATCAATTTTGTGTGAGCTACTGTACGTATATCCTAGACGGATAAACATTAAACCCGTTGGAAAGAAACGATTGATCGTTATCCGATAATAGAAACAAAACAACTCAGCGAAGCGGCTAATACGCCACTCCAATTTCCAACGATGACAGAAAGTTTGCAGGGGAATAGTTGTTTAATGGGATGTAATAATAGTTTGCGGGTAATTAGTCCCGCGTTACGACTCGAAACCGGCCGAACGTAATCAGTTACAGAGTGTGTCGGTTCCGAATTCATTTAACGAATTGCTGTTTATTCGTCGGCATCCATAAAAAATATCTCGCTTTCGCGGCCAAAATTACTTTCACCTGTCGCCATCGCGTCGCGTCGCGTCGCGCGTACGTTAAATAATATAATTATGTGTACCATATTTAGCATTGATAATACGACAACCGCGTATTAATGATATTTAAACTAGTAGTAAACTATACAACTTTTGACATTAATATAATAGAAACAATTACATAAAAAAAAATATTGTGATTGCAAA
>NW_021846954.1:0-819 GCF_003651465.1 Formica exsecta
TATCAAATTGGAGGGTCTCGGAAATAACATTCTTGCCAATCGTAGAATGGGAGGACTTGACTTTACCGAATAAAATATGATTTTAATAAGTTAATTTTACGATGAAATTAGAACGAGTGGTCAAATTAATTTAACGATTAATTAAAACTTAATCAATTGATTTTCAAATAGGATTCTAATAAAAATAAATTAAATATGGAATACAGAAATCATATTTTTTATCGGATCAGCGTACGCATACGAAGAAGGAGCGATCGAGAGAGATGGAAAAAAAGAGAAAGAAAAACGAATGGGTTTTAAAACGCGATCCGGGTATCCGGTCTCGACAGGCTCCGTTGCCGATCTTTTTTCTCCCTTTTCGCGGCAAAATGAGCGCCGGACGAACGAAATCCCCGAGATCGATCATCGACACGGAACCCGGTATGGGAAGAAAATGCGCGAGAGTCGTCTCTCGTTCGCGAGCATGCGAGAGCGTGAAATTGGTGCGCTCACCTTCGATTTTGCTCTCAACGCGCATTCCGGACACGTCGGTGCGCGGATTTGTAAAAAAAATCTGGTCGGGCTCCTTGAATATCTTTCGCGATTCGAATCTTGATGTTGCGCGGACATAATCAACAATCGTACTTTGTACATCTGTAAAGAATTTATTACATATTTCTATTCATTATATAATCATTTTCTCTCTAATTATTCGACATTTTTTATTGTTTTTCGATTAATATAATACTTTGGAGATTATTTAAAAAAAAACTTCTTTATATACATGTCTACATAGTTGGAAAATTTGTGTTTTCTTGTTAAAAAATATGCTGGTTAAAA
>NW_021846955.1:0-820 GCF_003651465.1 Formica exsecta
AAAAAACATTATAAAATACATTATCGTGCACAGCACAATGCTAAATGGCATAGGTTTCGAGTTACGAGAAATTGAATTTTAAAATAGAAAAAGCAAACAAAACAAAATTATAGTAAATATAGGAAAAAATGGAACAGAAAAAAAATACAAAATTATAATACACCTCCCTTTTTGTAACATTATATGTTTATATGAAAAACCTCCCTTAATTTTCGACAAAAAATTATCTCCTAAAATTTGTCGCACTTATTTAGAATCATCCTGTATAAAGCATCCTAAAATTTTATCAATTTTCTTCCCTCTCCTCCCCTGCATCCCCTTCTTCCTTTCCGTGGCAAACTTTATTTAGAGAAAAACAGATAAAATACATTAATCGTAACTCGTTGTTTCGGAAATGTCTCATTTTCGCCTGCGGTCGAATTGACATCCACATAAATTAGCGCAACGTAGGAGCATCGAGTAGAATGTCGAGGTCTTAAACACAAATTTCAATTTCACCGAGTTGTCGTGGCACGCGACAAAGTTATTTCCATTCCATCCACTCTATCCCTCCTCGGTAACGCTATTTTCATTTTATAGAAGCGACGCAGTGTCGTCTGTCTACATTGTCGGTTTGTGCAACACCGGTAATAGCAGACGCGAATGCAAGCACAGCCTATTTGATCGAGAGGAGTGCTAATGAAAACGAAGAAACGAAGTCATCGACTTGAGTCCATTAATAAAATTATTGGGATTTGCGCGTAGGCAGTTCTTTTTTTTTTATCGTTACGAAAGTATTTAAATTGCACTCATAATAATTTAATAATATGAATATTTTTTT
>NW_021846956.1:0-820 GCF_003651465.1 Formica exsecta
TATAAAATAATATAATTATATAATTGTGACGTATATATTGTGTCACATTACATTGCGTTATTAAAAGCCAAGTTTAACCGAAGCTACATTGTTAATTAAATTCTCATAAAAATGGATTACACTATCAAGTAATATATACACCGTGCATAAATATTATAAACAAATTACTTTACTTTTTATGTTTAGGCACAATAGTTATTTAACCAATATTAAACGTAAAATATCGTAAACATCTCTAGGATCGAAACAGGGATTGCGAACGTGATCGTAAATGTTACAGTTTTTAGGCCGATATCTTTGGATAATGTATTCTTTATCACGCCCATATATTCTTCGCACATACTTCGTAATATGTCTGTATAAAATGATGAGTGCCACCTGTTGACATAGCGACGACGTAGACCCCAAGTGATAAATTCCGTGTGGGAACAACAAAATGAGGATCTTAACGCACATATGACGTGGGATATAATAATCAGCCGCATGAGAATGTAGCAGGTAGGCTTGTTGGAAGGGCTCGAGATTTTCATGCAGGAAGGCAAGAGACGGAAGAGGGAAAAGGTTGTAGTTGGAGAGATAAAACACAATGCAACGGGGAATTCCGCACGTTAATCCATCACTTACGAACTCGCGCTGGCAAAAATGCCGCGAATGCGAGATGAGATAATTTTGCTTTGCGCATGAAAAACGTAAGAGCTTTGCGCAACAGCGTTATGGTAAAGCAAAAACAGAAAATTTTATAGAATCACGTGCTTAATTATGGTTATAACCATAAAAGGAATTAATAATCTAAAATTGTATTTAAAATTATGTGCTATAG
>NW_021846957.1:0-820 GCF_003651465.1 Formica exsecta
TTATTAACAATCATAAAAAAGTTTCATATTTTCAAAATATGTATATACTACTTTAATACTAAAGTAAATAAATTTTCTAACAAATTTACTTATTTAATTGCTAAAATATATATTGTAATAAATCAGTATCATAAAAAATTACATAATTATCTATTAAAAATCATCTATTCTTCAAATACAAAGAAAAATAAATATTTATTAACAAATGATTATACTTTTCGATTGTAATTATATTTCTCAATCTTTTACTACCTATGTTTCGTAAATATTTCACTTTACTTTATATAGCTTACAATTCCAAAGAGCCAAATATGTCGAAATACATTTCCGCAAATATCTAATACAAATTTTTAAAAAATTCCAACAGAAATTTAACAGAATCTACCAAAAAGGCATGATAGCAAATTGGTAGCAAAACTCGAGTAAAATCTACTGTTCTACGACTATTAAATGCATTTTAATTGAATACACAGCAGACCGCGCAATTTTTGCTGCCAATTTGTGTCGACAAATTTTACTGGTAAAAAGTAAAAAGCAAGCTTAACGAGGATATAGATGATATCAATTTTGTGACTAAATTCTAATCGAATTCGCTGCCAATCTGTTAGTATATTGTTAATAATTTGTTTACTGATAATAGATATTAATATTCAAAATCCTCTAAAATAAAGCGCAATGCTTGTGAAACATCAGCAGCTAAAGATTGATAAATATGATTATAACAGCAATACTTGATAAATTTATATCATAAAAATCTCAAAAATATAATAAGTTAAATTTAATTAATTATTATTATTCAAAATACCTGTGAATAATGAAA
>NW_021846958.1:0-821 GCF_003651465.1 Formica exsecta
GAACATACAGATAAATAACCATCGTATAAAAAAAAGTCAGGTACGCCGAGATGATTAAAATTCTGACAGCGACTCCGGGATAACCGTTACGCGACATCCACTTTGCGCAACGTAGATCAATACCGAAACTATGAACGTAACGCGACGCGAGGAATGACTCCAAGGAACAATCCGCCCCCGCGTTGTATTGCGTACTACCTGTGCGCGTGGAAACGATGGCAAGACGATGAGCGTGGAGGGTTGAACATTATGATGCTGCATTGTGGCACTTTACGACTTCCGGCTCAAACTGCCTTGCTTCGCTCGCAACCCTTCGCAATTCTCATGCCCTTTCCCGATCCCCTACTTCTCCTCCCGCTATATTCCACGTTCCATCGAAAATTACTCCATTTTCTGAAGACGTTTAAAGCGACCCTATATGGGGGTTGTCGTATCCTGAATACTAATGCTACTTTTTGAATAGTTACATATATACAGGCACGCAAACTCGAATAACCGAAATCGTTTCCATTCTTCTAGCTAAAGAATTCTACAGGTAATATGAAGAGAATAATATCTCCTTCCGATATATTAAAACAAATAATAAAAGTAACATAGATTGAACTGGAAAGCAGAAAATCCATAAATACTGCTTTTGATATTAAAATTTTAACGGAAAAAGTAAGAATATAAAATATTTATTATATATTTTCCCATTATGTATCATACAAAAAGGATTCAATTTTATAAATTATGTAAATTATATTCATGTTTCAAAATTTATGAGCACATTCCAATGATTCAAACACAAATAAAGTATTTAAGAGTTTTATATGTTTTTG
>NW_021846959.1:0-821 GCF_003651465.1 Formica exsecta
TCAGCCGATCTCATACCCCCTTCTAAAGTTTGCGCGAAATTCCTTCGGTATTTCGCGTGAACTTTCTCTTGAAAGGAGTCGTCTGCCGTATGAGTCGGATGATCGTCGTCTTCTTCGTCCTCGATGCAGAATCTCCTCTCCTTCCCCCTTCTTTTCTTGACCGGTGTATCCTCCTCCGATCTTTCGCAGTTTCTTTTTCCTGCGCTTTCCCTGTTCGTTGCCTCGCCACTGGATTCGCCTCCTTTCTCGTCGTCCTCCTTCTTTCTTTGTTTCAGGAGTTCGTCGACTGCCGCCTCCTCAGCCAAATCAAAAACTGGCTGTTGCGTAATCGTCTTTGACCCGGTCTGGCTTCTGCTCATGTCCTTGAAATGTCCCACCAGGTGTTGTGTAATCCTGGGTTTATTGGTATCATCCTGGATTCCTCCTCCGCTGTTCACTTCATCCGAAATCCAGCACCATTTCCTCGGCTCGAACTCTCCTGTATCGTGTAAGTCGTTACTATCAAATTCATAAGCAACGCTTACCGTTCTTTTTTGTCTCTTATCCGGGCGTTCGTCTCTGATCTGCATCAAAGTTTTTACGATGAACTCCTTTTCCATGTTCCCGTTTACTATGTCGACTTCGTCATAGTACACGATAGCCGTTTTGTCCTCTGCCATTTCTCGTCTGGTCTCTTCCATGTCTCGTTTGCGCTTCCTTCCTTCCTTCATTGTTTGTTGTGGATCACCCTGTATCTCCGCTCGCAACTTTTTTACATTTCTTAATTTACTACGTCTTACATCTTCTTTATTTAACTGATCGCGTAACATCTTTGTAATCGC
>NW_021846961.1:0-822 GCF_003651465.1 Formica exsecta
CCTACTAATATTCGCATTCTGTCGGTAT
The DNA here is from genome assembly GCF_003651465.1 of Formica exsecta. Taxonomy (NCBI): domain Eukaryota; kingdom Metazoa; phylum Arthropoda; class Insecta; order Hymenoptera; family Formicidae; genus Formica; species Formica exsecta. Next base: position 29 of record NW_021846961.1, read on the forward strand.
CCGGCATCCTCTTAATCAGCGTTTAAAGTGATAGCGTTTTGCATCAATAGAAATTTTTTTCTTATTTTTTGAATGCAATCTGTTACTAAATGGAATGTAGATTGCATCCGGCGATGCGTCGATTCTGATTCAAGCTTTTGTCAGGGATACATCACGTACTGTCAAACAATGACGATCGATGCACGAGCGCCGCTGCAATTGTGCAGTTTATATAGAATGTGCTTTTTTCTATGAGAAATCCGTGTTGCGAGTAATTCGTGAATAGTCCCTCACTTGGTTTGGTGCTAAAATACTTCCGCAACAAAGGGACGAAGGGAATAAAATGGTCTTTTTCTCCGCGTAGCTGCAGTTTCGATGTAATGAAAGCTCTTGCATCGCGGTGGCTCTTTCGCATTCATCTCTCGGCCGCCATTGCCGCCTTTCTTGCGAGGACAGTTTTTCACGGCGCCAGTCACCTTCCGTTTGTTTATAGCTCCAACTATTTACCGCCGCTGAGGAAATAGGAAGGTTTTATCACTCCGCGTTAAATTATTAAAAAGAAAATCTTATTTATTCAAAAGACGCAAATGGTTTTTAAATAATTTAATTTTTTCGAGAATTGGAAGAGAAATAATTTTTCGTTATTAATATCAATTGCAGATTTATTTTCTTATCAATATCAATATTTATGTATACAAGTTGCATAATCGAGAGTTTAGGATTTTTTTATTTAAAAAGATATTTGAACTAAAGAGAAAGAGAGAAGAGCGGACTTTAATGACAGTTTCATGGCAATTGTAAATCTCCCAAAAAAA
>NW_021846962.1:0-822 GCF_003651465.1 Formica exsecta
AAGAGTTGCTTCCTATTTAAAAGAAAATGGCGCTGAAGTTGTTGACATTACTCTGCCACATACTAAATATGCAATACCGGTCTATTATTTAATCTGTTCTGCTGAAGCTTCATCCAATCTTGCTCGTTACGATGGTGTGCGTTATGGATTAAGGGTTGATGCTGATACCCTTGAAGAAATGTATTCACTAACAAGAGCAGAAGGTTTTGGTAAAGAGGTGAAAAGAAGAATTTTAATTGGCGCTTATGCGCTTTCTTCAGGTCATTATAATGAATATTACGAAAAAGCGCAGTGCATTAGAGCATTAATCAGAAATGATTTTATAAAAGCGTTTGAAAAAATAGATTACATAATTGTACCATCTGCTCCAACAGAAGCTTTTGGCTTAAATGAAAAGCCAGATCCGCTAATTATGTGCATCAATGATGTGTTTACCGTGCCAGCAAGTCTTGCAGGATTGCCTGCTATTTCTGTTCCTGTTGGGCTTTCCAATGAGGGTTTACCACTTGCCTTGCAAGTGATTGGAAATTATTATGACGAAGCTGGAATATTAAATGTGGCAAGTGTGATAGAGCAAAATTGCGGCAGAATAATTAGACCTTTTGCATAATCTATTTTCTGATACTAATCTTTGCATTAAAATTTGCTTATGCTCATCAACGTACTCTATGGTTCCATTTTTAGATGAATAGTAAAAACAGGGCATATTAATTTGTTTACAAAATTTTCGTGTAACAGTTCACACTTAATTAAACAGACTAAATCCTGTAATTTTTGGATGTTGAAAAATTTACCTTACGTTGTCATTCCAGCGCATAACGC
>NW_021846963.1:0-822 GCF_003651465.1 Formica exsecta
CTGTGAATTTATCTTGCCGTAAAAATACGCTGCTACTCTTGCGTATATAAAAATGTCAAAACTCGAGCATGAAATCACTCATATTCACATTTAATGAGCAACGTGCTCTTAATGCATTGCAGATCCTACATCCATTCATTTGGACGCAATTTGGTGATTCCTGCAAAGCTATGTGCTAATGTAACACGGAGTGTCTCAAAGGGCATGTAAGTAACTAATGGGAAATTAAGTTCCCTCATCCATTATTGTAGCAGCTGATAAATAACTAGCCATTGAACGAGTTGGTTTGACTACGTCGTATCTTTTTAATTAATGATACGCTGACGTTATCAATATTTCGGCAATTCCGAGAATTTTCATTTACAAAAATTACGTTATATGTATAAGAAATATTGACATTTTTCAATTTAGCTAAATTGAAAAATGTCAATATTTCTTATACATATAACGTAATTTTTGTAAATGAAAATTCTCGGAATTGCCGAAATATTGATAACGTCAGCGTATCATTAATTAAAAAGATACGACGTAGTCAAACCAACTCGTTCAATGGCTAGTTATTTATCAGCTGCTACAATAATGGATGAGGGAACTTAATTTCCCATTAGTTACTTACATGCCCTTTGAGACACTCCGTGTTACATTAGCACATAGCTTTGCAGGAATCACCAAATTGCGTCCAAATGAATGGATGTAGGATCTGCAATGCATTAAGAGCACGTTGCTCATTAAATGTGAATATGAGTGATTTCATGCTCGAGTTTTGACATTTTTATATACGCAAGAGTAGCAGCGTATTTTTACGGCAAGATAAATTCACAG
>NW_021846964.1:0-822 GCF_003651465.1 Formica exsecta
TAAATATTTATAAAATATTCAAATAATTATTATAAATATTTTGTATATTTGTGTGCTGTCTGGGTATATGAATTCTATATAAAAATAAAAATATTACAAATATTAAAATTTTACATTTTGTTACATTATTATTACAAGAATTTTATATCACATTATTCTTGTATTAATTCTATATGAGTTCTGTATTTCTGAATGTGTGAAATTTGTACCAATGAAAAGTCACTATCGCGACCGATACGGAGGATGAGAATAATAGTCGACCGACTCGACGAACGACGAACCTTCAGTATTCAGTATATCGAAAATGGCGGCTAAGAGTGGTGGCCACGATGAGTGGCTTTCAGTAATGAAATTAATATTAGCAACCTCGCCACGCTCGTTTAATAAAAATGACGTTATTGATCTGGTTAAGAGCATCGTTAAAAGGTAGGTAATAATTCGTCAAAATCGAACACCTATTAAATCGCTTTCTCTTCGATAATGCAAAAATACGTTGCGCTCTTTGGTGACAGTATAGTATAATGGATGTCTGTTACCACAGATCGAAATCATCGTTTTTATTTATCCGTTCGAGTACAGCTTTTTCTTCGTTCTTACAGTGAAAACAAGTTCGTTTCTCACGAGGATCAATATGATATCTTTTATACGGCGGTCGCTGCTCTGTTGGCAGATTGCATTAGTGGTTGCGCAAATACATGTAAGTAGTACCGCGCATTCGTATGTGACTATGACTATACAAAAATAATATACATGTGTGTTAAATTTACTTAAATTTACGAATGAGCATAAAAATTTTTCCTTTTTTTTTTTTTTTTTTTTTTT
>NW_021846965.1:0-823 GCF_003651465.1 Formica exsecta
AAAAAAAAACCCGGGAGATTAAGAGCGTGAGAAAATCAGGCGTTACGCGCCTGATCACAGCGGAGATAAATTCTTCCCATTGTCGATAAACATCGGCGCATTGTTTCGGTGCAGCGTGCGCGATCGTGACGAAGCACTGGGTGGGCAGATTATAAATCGCGAATGTTGAGTACGAGAGGTGGAGGCGGCTGCCGTTCGATAAATTGGGATTTTATTATCGCTAATAACCATTCAAAATTATTATGCGTTGATATTTATGCCGAGGCTAACCGCCCCTTCCTCCACACATTCTCTCTCCATATTATACACGCCGAAAATTACGCACGTACAAACACACACATACGCACACATACGCACACGTGCGAGCGAGCGCAAACCGCGCCCTTCTGCGAGGGGAGGAGGGAGAGAAGCAGCGCGATTTTGGTGATCGCATTTTGGCTATTATTTACGCGTCGCGTGCATACGGTTTTCGCCTCTACGGGGCTTACGAATGTTTATCGGCAAAAATTAACGGGCAATTTGTTCGGGCGCATTGTCGACGGTAATTATTATTTTATCGACGGTCACGCGCGCGCGACCGATCTCTTGTTACCTCCCCTTATTATTTATTGGCCCGTGTTCCGTTTTGCGAACGCACCGAACGCTATTATCGCAAGAGCTCCAACTGCGTTATGCAGTTTTGTGCATTAAAACCGACCGCGAAATCGCCGACGCGTTTAATATCGTGTCATTTATTATGGCGTGTCAGATACGATTGCGGAATAAGAAATTTAGATTGCGATACAGAAATTAACGATACAGAAATCTCAAATTAGTAGTTATA
>NW_021846966.1:0-823 GCF_003651465.1 Formica exsecta
ACGACTTACCTTGTATGATGAGAGGTTGTCAATAGTCTCGCGCCAGAGAGTGAAGCAAGTACCGCGTTCTGCTAATAAAATTTGAATCCGTCTCTTAGATCTTGACCGTGTCTCGCCAAGATCGAGAACCACCACGGGTATCCCGGTGAAACGAAGCTCCCACCTCTCTGTCTGAGAGGCGCTGCCGAGATATAAGTTCGCCAGCGACTCGCAGACGAATACCTGCGAAATATCGCACAGCTTTTTAATAATTATATCTCTTAAAAATAATATACACGATTATATATGTACCTACGTTTATATATTTTACGACGCATTGTGTATATAAAAATTCTTTTGCATTTATTTCATTTTTGCATTAATTTACGTAATTAATTATTTCTTAATTAATGCATTTATTAATGCATATATGGCTTGACACGGTCCTTGTGAAGCTTACCTGCGATTTTAATCCGCGAAAGAAAGTCTCGAGTTGTTCTCGTTCCATTTGATTGACGGGATCGAGACGCGACTCATCGCTGTTTTCGGAGCTGTCGCTACCCTCGTAACTCGATGTGGCGGAAGTGTCCGCCTCTCCTGTCGAAGATAATCGTCTTCGCGTAGTGCCGCTATACTCACTATAATAGGATGAGCTGTGCAGCGAGAGATTCGATTGCAATGCGGGACAGGATGACGCATAAACTGGTCCGTTCATTGTTGCCTGGGAAAGAAAAAAAGGAGATGTCAGAAATACATAAAAGTTTGACTGATAATTTCGTGAGAACGCGCTTATCTATGTTTGCTTATCGCTTTATCCACATTTCACTGTTCATAAAAAAAAATA
>NW_021846967.1:0-823 GCF_003651465.1 Formica exsecta
TATATATATATATACTAACATTCGATAAAGGACTTGTGCTACGCAGTGCCAAATTCTCGTGCTCCAAACTAGCTTGCCTGAGTTTCATTTCAGACAAGGAGGTGAGAAGTTCAAGCTTTTGCGTCTCCAGAGCGCTTCTCGATAAAATTTCCTTTAAGATAGATAAACCCTCGTTTATTTTAAGCTCTATAATGCTCTATAAATACATGATCGTAGATACATGATAGTATCCTACCTTTTGCAACGTCTCTTCCATTTGCCTCAAAGTATCTTTCTTCTCCTGAAGCATGCTCTCTAGCTCTTGAATCTTACTTGATTGCGCGTCGACTTGCTCTGACAGAACTGACACTTCCATATGCAGCGCTCCACGTTCACTTTCCAGTTTTCTCAGTCGTTCCTGAAAAGCAAATTAAACGAAACAGTCATTAATGTTCTAATGACAAATTATAATTAATATATTATTCTAGGAAAAGAAGATTGGGAAATAATTCATACGCGTATAGGCACACACATACATATATATAAGTGAAAGTTTTATTGTGAGCTCTCTTTTATATACAATACAATATACCTCGGTTTTACTATGGTAATTGTTCATGCAAACATCGCTTCCGCAGTGAAACTGTTGCAGCGAGCAATAGTGACGCGGCCTCTCTCTCTCGTGATAGATCAGATCGCTGTGAGACATGGCCCTCTGATCGCGGTCCACTCTACTGCGTAATCTGCGTCGCCTTCTGCCCAGAGAACCGCCACTCGAATCTACCGGCAACGATGTCGTGCTGTTTGTTCTACTACCCGCGTGCATCCCACGTTCTTTCGCGCA
>NW_021846968.1:0-824 GCF_003651465.1 Formica exsecta
AATAATAATAATAATAATAATAATAATAATAATAATAATAATATCATGTTTTACGCGTATAAGAATTTCTCATACATATTTCGTCTGCTCTTGAGCCGAAAATATATGGGCACTGTATGATTTTTTATCTCCCATTGTTACCGATTTCCGCGATAACTCTCATACGAGCCGATAAGCAAGTTTTAATTACAGCATCTACGCGAAAGACAATCGTGAAATTTTGCAGTTCGACCCGACCCGCGTTCGTAAAGCGTTTTGTGAAACCCCCTTCAATTTCAGCCCCGCCGCGTTACACGTTTTGACCAGGGGATAGATCCTGCAGCCCTCGAGCGTGAGATTTAATCGTTCGATTTATCGTCTCGCAGCGAGAAATAATTCGGATCTGTTGGGCCATCAAGTGGGACCCGTCGATGATTCGCCGTGCGAATCCAACTGGACTGGAATATATCGGGAAAATCAAATTCCTCTTTTCGCTTTTATTGCTCCATGTCATTTTAATTGCATTGATTTCACTTGAGAGTGCGGTCGGTTTATTATCGGTGGAACAAATTTTCGCGAAAGTAAACCACCGAGCTCCGCGCTCGACATTGTCCCTGCGCGAGCATCATCGTGGAGGGTGAAGCAGGGGTTGAAGGGAGGGGACGGAGGGTAAAACTGGATTAGGTGGGTCAAACCGGACCGCCCACTTAATAGCCACTTAATTGCGCGCAAAGTATTAACAGTGTGCTACTAACCTTTAACCTTTTGGCCGCGTGCAGGAGAGAGCTTCTTTGTGTTTTTATCGGAAAAAAATAATGTCAAAAAAAGAGAGAGAGAGAGAGAGA
>NW_021846969.1:0-824 GCF_003651465.1 Formica exsecta
TTTTTTTTTTTTTTTTTTTTTGATAATCAAAATTTTCAGGCGCGAAAATGTGAAGTTACAGGAACGTGCCTTAATGTGTGCATGCATATAAATTTTATGTAAAACATATGTGTATATTACAATATAATTTTGAAACTTAAGCGAACAATTGGTGTCTTTGTAGATCAACAGTTCAAACTGCGATTTAAATAAATAAATAAAGCAAAATAATTTTTTGTACACAAAATTATATTAACTTGTCATGTATTCACAATCGTGTGAACGCTGCTTCGACGTTCAAGATTTCGTATTTTCAACGAGACAGAATTTTAAATTAAATTCTGAGATTTAAAAATTTTGTCGTGTCGTTCACAAGGATTTAAATTATCGAGCTACGCGTTTAGTAGAATAATTCTCATGCAAGTATCGTTTATTATATTACTTATAGCAAAGTACAGTTAATCATCCAACAGCTCTCGAATAAAATTTTTCGCTAGGAGATCGGAGATAAAAGAAAAATATGAATCATAAAACTTGATTAATGCGTCCACTTATAAACGCGCATCCAAGTGCGATATTATAAATGTCATTAAGATCATACGCGTAATAAATAAATAACCGGGTCGTAAAGCGCATCATCATAAATCATGTGTGACTTTCGACTCTCTCTCCTTCCCAGACTCGATATTCATTGTAATACTAATAAATCCTCCTCAACGCGGGCGGTTAAAAAGGGTACGAATTTTCCACCCCGAACGAAACGTCGAAGCAGCCTTCGATACGCGCTATCTTTGCGTTACTCACTTAAAAGCCCGATCGATTTAGCGATAATCGATTTATAACGC
>NW_021846970.1:0-825 GCF_003651465.1 Formica exsecta
AATTGATAAATTGCTATGGCAATTCGTATAGCAAAGATTGTTTGCGTTAATAAAAATCACAGCATAATGTTTCGGAATCAATTCTAATTGTAAAAAAAACATTTATCAAATACAACGAAATAATTTTAAGTATTCGGCCGAAATCTATATTTCAAAATTATTCAATAATCGATTAAAACGGAAAGATAAATTTGAGATATTTGTATAGAAAGCATTCATAAAGAATTTAAAATCTTTATCTGCAAAATTTTATATTTAGAAAAAGAATGGGATATAACGTTGAACAATATAATAAATTATCGTTGCGAATTGAAATCCCTCACAAAATACTTTATTATTTTTGTAATAGATATAAATAAAATTAAATGCAATGTCACCTCCCACCCCCCACCCCCGAATCCTCTAGAAACAAGAGATAAACATAATTTGTAATAAAAAATAAAAAATTTTCCACTATGTGCAAATCTTTTCGATATTTGTCTATATATTTATGAGGAGATATAGAATAGATTGACGGATATGTACTTCTCAAATAATTGCTTTGTCGTGCTCGAATAAACACCGAGTTTGAGGGGATTAAGGGTCAGTGACCCCGACTGCCGTTTGACGCTAATCGCCGCGGTCGACCAAAACTTCCGGAGAACGCGAGCGCCCTTTCCTTCTTTTGCTTCTCTCGTTTTCTTTTTTTTTTTTCAAGATGACGCGATGCGTCTACATACGAAACACAAAAAGGACAAAATGCACATGGTCAGAACGCGCAACGTATTTTTGCAGGACGCGCGTCGCTTGCTACTCTCGCAAACTATTCCCTCTCTCTCTCTCTCT
>NW_021846971.1:0-825 GCF_003651465.1 Formica exsecta
AGTGTATCGAGTTTCGGTTAACCGAGCATTTCACCGAGTCTGGTCATTGGCAATTCGCGATTCGTACAATTTAAATGGTCACGAGATTTACATAATTTATTCTAATTGAGAGTTTACCGCAAAATAATTACGTTAATTTACACTAACAACTATAAATACGCGCAAGAGAGAGAAATGGATATGGAACGTTATTAAATTAGGGAGTTGACATTTTCTATAAAAGAAACAAAATATATTTTGAATAGGTCAAAAATACGATTGCTAATTTTAATTTAATAATCTTTTCTATATAATTAGTTTAAGAATTGAAAAAGTTACAACACGTGTACAAATACATAAATAGAAATATTGAAATATTATCAAGATCAACTTACTGACTTTAATGTTAAATATAATGTTATAGATATTTTTCAGAAATATAATATGAACGTAATATTCAGATGTATTATCAGTGATAAAGAACGATGTATCGCTAATAATAATATATTGGCTATATAGCTGCAACAATATTGTGTAAAGGAGATAGAGAAGGGATAAAATGCAAGTCAGAGATAAGTATGAAATGTGGATATAAAAATGCGATTACGTTGATGATCTCATTACGTGGCTAATCTGCTTACGGCAGATTAACGTTACCGCGCCATTTGAAATATTTCCAAGTTTGCATGCTTTCACGTTGCGTCGCGCGCAGCATCATAGCTACGTTCTCTCTGGCTGTATTACTCAAATCCTCACCTTAATCCATAATCCCTAATTACAAATTGATAAGTAATTAACGTGAATATCGTTCACGCGCAATACATTAATATCGAAGCACCATTTACG
>NW_021846972.1:0-825 GCF_003651465.1 Formica exsecta
TATATATATATATATATATACATTACGAGAGAGAGAGAGAATGTAGAGCATAAAATTGTAATAAAAATTCTATCTTGAGTTTTATAGCAAATTATGGGTGCACATATCGTTTAATTCTATCGCTTCACCATGTATATAAATTGATCGAGATTTTAAAAGCGTTGCTCGAGTCTTACTTCCTTATCTTTGTTTATTATGACGTGAAGATTCTTTGTTTATTGTTCTTTCCGTCTCTCGACTCTCGACGACGCGTCTCACGCGTCCGCCCCACCTCTCTTTATACTTATTTATTTAACTATCTATACTTCGCGTAATTATATCATTCACATCGTATTAACCCGAGTGTGAAGACAAGTTGCTTTCGCTTTGTGTTTCACGCAATTTTTATTCATCGAAAGTGATTTTCACGTGCGGGCAAGTGTCGGAAGTGCCGAATTATATAACGGGTGATCATCTCAGTACTTTTATTAGTTCTCGCGATCGCGATTAACGCGTCTTTTATCTTGTCGAGATTTATCTGTCGAAACATTGCATATGGCGGATTTTGAAAATTCTATTCTTGCCAATTGCGAGTGAATTAGCGAATTATCGTTGTTACGTCGCGGAGAATTCTTCACATCCGGAATTTCCCGAACGTACGCAGGAACGCGCTCATTGTGAAAGTTTTTTTGCAACTGTTTAGTAACACCGTATTATAATAGTCAATTAATAGTAATTCCGCTCCGCGTCATTTTACCCTAGTTTCATGTGACGGACGTATATTCGAAATATTGGTTTGAGTGACGGTTTACAGTTTTAATGCATTGATTAGTCGTGTGTGTGTGT
>NW_021846973.1:0-825 GCF_003651465.1 Formica exsecta
AAAATGCAATTTTCTCTAGTTTCTCACCATTCCGCTCACAACCGTCACGCGAATCCGGAACGGCTGCGGCCAGCCGGTCGTTTTTCGAAAATCTCTTCTTTTGGTCTACGTCTATTGATATCAGGAAGGACAATGATCGCGTGTATGAGTCGACCTATAAATCTCGCATTGTCCGGCTGCCGATGTTTAGTCGCCCAGATATTAACCCCACGGTGAAAAGGTCGTGCACTCGGTATTGTTCGATGGCTGACCCTTCTCGTAACAGAATGACCCCCGACTACTTATTTATCAAGTTACGAGCGCTCGGTCCACTCGTCACTGATTTTATATGGTTCAATAAAATACAAAATTCATGTAAATTTTCATGGAAATAAATATGCCCTCTTTCGCGCACTGCAACGAATACAAAATTATACAACATTATAGCTTCTTCAGCATTCGAGCTGTCAAAATATGTAATCCCCGCTATGACAGCCGCTCAACGAAATAACGCACATATCAAATATTTTAGAAAAATAAATATAATTTTTCTTTTTTTTATACATTATGATTTTTTTAGCTTAACGAGCCATTATTGGTCAAATTGCACTATAATCCCAATTCCGGGAGGCAATTTAGTGAGTTTGGTCCACGTGAAAAATTGACGTGTGGAAACATGTGCTCCGTTCGCGTTAGGGTGGTGTCAGCAGATGAACCAAGTATGGGTCAACCGATCACGAGCGTGGGTCAGCTGTCAGCTTGTTTGTCCTTAGAAAAGGCCGCCATTTGTGGATTGCAGCCTGCGTTTCGTTATACGCTGGTCAACCAACGATTGGCACCCCCCCC
>NW_021846974.1:0-826 GCF_003651465.1 Formica exsecta
CAGAAGGGTCGTAATAAAATGCAGAAATCTGCGCTTTGTCGGTATAATGACGCGTTAAAAAAGCAAGACGGAAGAAAAATCAAGATGAAAAAAATGCGGATCGATGGATGAACGAGCAGTTTAAAGCGACACGAACGACGCATTAAACGGGCATTCACCCACGCGACTATCTCTACCCCGTTTCGGGATTATATATGGAAGCGCTGTTACGCGCGAAACAGCATTCTCAACCGTTTTGTTACAGCAATAATGACGATGCGCGCACAATCATCATTGATAAATCGACGCATATATCTTAATAAAACATTGCTGAAGAAATATGCGACAAATACGACGACGAATCTAATTTTCTTTCGTTACGTACCACCGACTAAATATAATCGTGATTCGATTGAATAGAAAACAATGAGCGAATAGACAGATTATTTGCAAGAATCGATTAACTAGGATCGCTGTAAATAAATTTGTCGGACTGCTTCTTCTCTTTGCGGTAATTGATTAATTGGTACAATTATATTATATAAAGATGAAATAAAAGTATGATGTCGACAACGATATAATACACGTATATAGGAATGTGTATATGTACATGTCATTAGTTTATCAACCCTTGAAAAAATAATGGAAACAATGAATGACAAAAAAAGTTGCAACTGATTTCCTTTCTCTTAAAATCTCTTTAATAGCTTTCGATAGTAAAAATTTTTTTCTCTGGGCAATCTCCGTTAAAATCATTAGAAATCGGGATTATACTCACTCGCCGTTTTCTTTCCTGCACGAAATCCACTCTGCGTATCCACACTTCCTCCGTGGAGTCGTAATCGAG
>NW_021846975.1:0-826 GCF_003651465.1 Formica exsecta
TCTCTCTCTCTCTCTCTCTCTCTTTAAATTAAATTAGTTAAATTAATTTAATTTAAAATCTCACTTGTAGAAATAAATGTACAGAATTGAAAATTATATTAATTGCTATAATGCAATCTTAAATTCAATTTTAAGTGTATCGCGAATCTTTCGATCTGTCTACATATTAAGATTTTTTTCTCTCTTATTCTATATATGTATATATATTATGATTATATGGTTAATTATTTTATCATTCTCTTACAAAAAGATAATTATGCTAATAATTTTGGAATTTGAGAAAATTTTTAGCACGTTTGTGCACTTTCGCGCTGCATTCGACACTCTACTAAACACATTGGCAAACTGATTTTCATTGTTTCGTGCACGCACTCGAAAGTCAAATATTATATAAGCCGTAACATATACCGTACGTATACAGGCGTAAATATGCATACAGTCTGCATAAACAGGATGCGCTAGCGTGCGTCGACGTTTAACATTATTCATAGGGCCCGAAAATCCTCTCGTACGAAATTAGCGCGACAGCTAGTATGTCCAATAGCCGCGTGTAATTTGAATGCAAATTCATCTCATACTCTTGTTTTTTTTCTATCACGCCGAAAGTTTTCAATCATTCGCGTAGATAATTCGTTTCTCCTCTGAAAATCACGATTGTGCCAGTACAGAGTGAAAAAATATGCTTTTGAGCGAATAGTTCATTTTCAATCGGTTATAATAATCTCAAGCTTTGGTGTTTTGATATTTTTGTAAAGAAAATTGTATGAAAATTTTAATCGAAGAGAACAAGAGAAAGTCACTTTGATTATAAATTAACATGATTATT
>NW_021846976.1:0-827 GCF_003651465.1 Formica exsecta
AACAACCAGGTATTCATTTCCACGAAACGTTTGCTCCGGTCGCCCATATTAGTACCATTCGTCTAGTGGCTTTCATTGCTGCCGAATTTGGAATGACGATTCGTCAGTTTGACGTGGAGACTGCGTATCTTAATGGCGAATTAATAGAGAGGGTGTTCATGGAAACACCGAAATCGATCGACAGCATCCTGCAGGACATTGTGGACTTGAGAGCAATATCATCATTAAAACAAAGGCGACGGATATGCTTAACGAGATCAGCAAAGGAAACAAAGTCTGTCTGCTTAAGAAGTCTCTATACGGTCTACGCCAGGCCGGCAGGAGTTAGCATCGCCAATTAAGCGCTACTTTGATGGAGTTTGGCGCTTCACCATCGGTATCAGATCCATGTTTGTACCTCATCGGATCAGAGAAGGATCTGATGCTTATCACGATCTACGTCGACGATCTTCTGATCGCCGCACGCAACGAGAGATCCGTCATCAAGCTGGGAAAGAAATTAGCGAAGCGATTTGCTATGAAGAACCTCGGAAAAGCTCGTTACTGCCTGGGAATCGAAATTAGCCAGGAGAACGGCAAGATATCCAAGCACCAGCGGGATACACGCGCGAAATTCTCAATCGATTCGGTATGTCAGATTACAAACCGGTAACCACCCTGATGGACATCGGCGCGAAACTCAAGAAAAACGAGACTCCGAGCGTAGATGACCTGAAGCTGCCATATCGTGAGCTCGTTGGAGCTTTCACTTACTTATCGAATACCACGCGACCAGACATCTCATTCGCGGTGAGCTACTTGGGCCAGTTCAATAACTGTTTCGGATC
>NW_021846977.1:0-827 GCF_003651465.1 Formica exsecta
ACAATCAAAAGAACCTTCCCTACAACATATTTAAGTTGCGATAAAATCGGAGATTATCTTTTATACGGTTTTAAAATTTTTACTTTTTAGATATAATTAGATAAAATATCGAAAAATTAAAAGAACTTGAGATACTTTTATGAAATAATTATAAAATGACGTAACACCAAAATCAAATACATTCGATTGTAGCATAGCTCTCGCACAGCTTTTGTGTTTGGGAATTCATTAAATTCCGTTGATCTTAAATTCCAAAAAGAACCCTTTAATCTCTGTCTGCAGCGTTTCACAATGATCGCTGGACGAAATCGTTTCACGCATCAAACAAACAACCAAACAAACAAATGCATACTCTATTCGGTCTTTCTGTAAGCGTACGAAAGCATGCCTTCAGGCATTACGATGGGATTGCTTTATTACAGTGATCGATTGTTTTATCTCCCTTTTCTAGTGTCTCTATATACCTAACGATTTTGCTTGCCCCCTAAACCGTGCTTTTCCAGCCTGTGCGCGATTTGGAAACTCTTGAACCCGAGGGCGCCGGCACGACAACCAATATCGTAGAGCTATTAAAAGCGAGGGAATGGAGGGATAGAAAGAGGCCGGAGGGGTTGGGTCACGTGTTCGAATTATTAACTCTAATCGTGAACCTTAATTATTATGCCCCTTGGCATGATCGTTGTCGCGACAGCAGCGAGGGTACAAGAAGCCAGGCAAAAGGGGTGAAATTCATACGTGATTTACAAAAAAGTATAGTATTTTTGATATTTGTATTTATAATGCAACTGAAAAAAATTTATTTATCACTTTAGCAAAAAAAAAAAAAA
>NW_021846978.1:0-827 GCF_003651465.1 Formica exsecta
GCTGCAGCTCTACCAAAAACCACAAGATCAAGAAGCGAGTTAGAACCAAGTCGATTTGCACCGTGCACAGAGACACACGCAGCTTCTCCAATTGCAAATAGTCCATCTACCACTTCTTCCTTACCTTGCTTCAGCGTAATCACTTCTCCATGATAATTGGTTGGAATGCCACCCATGTTATAGTGAACAGTCGGAATGACCGGTATTGGATCTTTAGTGACATCAACTCCAGCAAAAGTTCTTGCGGTTTCGCTAATGCCCGGCAATCTGAGTTTTATTACTTCCGGATCAAGATGCGCTATAGTTAAATACATATGATCTTTTTTCGGTCCAACCCCCCTTCCCTCTCTAATTTCAATTGTTATTGCACGACTTACCACATCACGGGAAGCTAAATCTTTTGCTTTTGGTGCGTAACGTTCCATAAACTTTTCGCCCTGAGAATTAACGAGGTACCCCCCTTCTCCACGGCACCCTTCTGTCATCAAGCACCCTGAGCCATATATTCCTGTTGGATGAAATTGTACAAATTCCATATCTTCAAGTGGTAACCCAGCTCTCACCACCATGCCATTACCATCGCCTGTGCAGGTATGCGCACTTGTTGCAGAGAAATAAACACGTCCATATCCACCTGTTGCTAGCACCACCGAATGTGCGCGAAATTTATGTAATGTACCGTCGCATAGCGACCAAGCAAGAACTCCGCAGCATGCTCCGGTTTCGCTATCCATAATTAAATCAATCACAAAGTATTCAACAAAAAATTCAGCGTTGAATTTAAGACACTGCTGATATAGAGTGTGAAGGATTGCGTGCCCAGTTTT
>NW_021846979.1:0-827 GCF_003651465.1 Formica exsecta
CTCACTCGTATTCTCCCGCGGTAGGACGTCGTCCTGGGGAAACACGAGGGGTGGCGGTAGAGCGGTTGTGCGCCGGGCGGGCGAACCGAAGGCAGGAACGCGGGGGTAGCGAACGTGGGGCGCAACCCCACCGAGGTATAGGTAGGTAGGTAGGTAGGTAGGTCGGAATCGCGCTCGGCGAGAACCTACAGACGTCAGAGTAAATGCAATTACCCTGCACCCTATGTAGCAAACTAAGTTAAACTTGTGACCGGGGCTTGGCCCAAACTGTTTGCATTATGTATCCGTGGTCCCGGCCTTATGTGCCACATGCTGCACGCCCGTTACAGGCGCATCCTCTTTCTACCAGCCAGCCTGCCTGCTTGCCTGCTGGCTGTATATATACGCACGTTCACGAACGAGGGCGACGCCACCGTTTTCATGTATAGATACGTCGTCGTCTTCGTCGTCGTCGTATATCGTTTCGCGATCGCGGCTGTATGCCTCGATACACCGACTTGCTGCGAACGTATGGGCGAGCTATACGTGAACATTGTCATTGTGTCGCGCGTATATGCGTGTGTACTAAAGAGCGGAGAACAGAATTCGATCGAGATGTACCGCATCACGGCGAAACTTCGGAAACTCCGCTTCAGCTTGCGCGAGACCGCTATCAACTTTAGTCAACCGGGAGTCGTCTCACCAACGCCGTTCATCCCCCGTCTATCCTCGTCGTCGTCGTACTCGCGCGGACAAGATTTGCCACTTAAGTCGAGCTATTCTTCCATGAGGAAGAAGACTCCGAAAGGAACCGAGCGATATTAAGGGTGCGAGTGAACGATCGATGA
>NW_021846980.1:0-828 GCF_003651465.1 Formica exsecta
TTCTGTTCAGTTTACTGTGCTCTACTCGCTCACGAGCGTTGGCACGATCTTTACCACTCGCCCTCGTTATTGATATTTATTCGATAACGGATACTCTCTCTATATACCAGCACCACCAACGCTCCGCTCACTCGCTCTCGCGGTAGATGATAGAAGGACGGAGTCGCGAGGTGAAACTAATCGCCAGCGTTCACAGGCGTGCGAGTTACAAAAAGTAAAAATGCAACTGAAAGTAAATTAAATCACAAAAACTCCCCACAACTCGCCGTCCTGAAGTGTCATCTGGCCCAGATGACTACATTATTGTTGACCATAGCTTCATACATTCGGCACATGTTTTTATTGGGCCTTCACCAGGCATCTCGCGTTTGACATCGTAAGAGTTATTTGGTTTAACTTTTACAATCTTATAAGAACCAAGAAATTTAGCACAAAGTTTTTTACCAGGACTCATTTGTACTTCCTTAATCGCGACTAGATCATTAATTTTATATTTTGTTGGCTCGTGTCTTCTTAGATTATAAGTTTTGCGATTCTCATCTCGCACCTTTAGAACCTGATTCTTAGCCTGCGCTAGCAGTTGGTCACGATCCTTCTCAAAATGCAATTGGAATTCCTTTTCAAGTGTATCTTTAACCACTAAATCATCCTTTAGTTTCATTTGAACTCCAATTAACAATTCGAACAAAGTCATGCCAATACTTCTCTGAAAGGTGGTGTTTAATGTTTGTTGAACTTTAAGCACATGTTTATATACCACTTCGTCGGATCATTCATCGAAAGTTTCGTTAGCACTGGAATAATTATTCGGTTAATTCTTTCTATTTG
>NW_021846981.1:0-828 GCF_003651465.1 Formica exsecta
AGCCATGTGTTCATTAGTGGAACATATAGTATTGCGCCTTTTTTTATCGCATATATTAATTTTCTATAAAAAAATTAATATAAGTTTTTTGATAAAATATTTATACGATATTTAATTTTATAATCATTGCTTCCTAGTGTGTGTGTCGGTAAACGTAATAGAAACTTATACCATTTCAGGGCATTTGCAGTATATTTGAGTGCCAACAAATATGTAACACTAATAAAACATTTGAAACAAAGACTAATATATTTTTGTGAATAAATATATAATATTTTATGTTTTCGTATATATTATATAAAAATGTATATTCCTATTTTTGCATACATCTACAATCTCCTTAGGTCCCATCCTGCTTTTGTTGAAAACCAACAAAACTCGTTGTAAAAGAAATACTATTATAATACTTAATCTCAAATTATGCAGAAAGTAACAAATATACAAAATTGTATTTTGCAAAATTAAATATCTGCAAAAACTAACGAGAAATATTGTTATTTCAAAAAGAGAAATTGTATTACACATGCACAACATCATCACACGGTACATTAATATAATAATTTAATTATATTACAATAATTAAATAAAAACGAATCACCAAATAATACGAATGCTGAAATAGTGAAAATTAATAAAACTAATTCATTTATTCGCAACTGCTTGTTCGTGTTAATTTTACAAGTAAAATTTTATTTTGTTGCTGACTTGGTACGTAAACATTTTAAAACTTTTGAAGCTCATCAGATTAGCGCTTGGAGTACAAGAGATTAATAGCATATTTCTGTGTAATTATACCTTAAATATAAATTTCCAATAAAGTAAAATTTA
>NW_021846982.1:0-828 GCF_003651465.1 Formica exsecta
AAAAAAAAAACGCTACAGAAAATAAAATTAAAAAATATTTAATCTAAATAACATAAAAAGCGGTCCTGTTGTAACTAGATTTAATTCTAGAATTTCTTGTTAATATCGAGAGTTAATGTTTCGCGATCAAATGCGACAATTTATTTAAGCCAAGTACATGCACAAAATTTTCGAAGTTAATCAAACCAGCGTGTTTTCGCTCGTTCCAGCATGTAGTATAAAATATAGTCGCATTTGTGCTCATCATCTCTTTGTTTTTCTTCTCCTAGCAGCTTATTTATAACTTATTTTGATAACACGTCATGTCTTTGCTACCACGTCTCGGTCCGATGAACGGGCAATATATGCATGAAACTATCAGATTTATCGGGGAAGTATCGCGTTACCATCACTAGAATATGGACGTATTAATTGCGGATGGATTTAAGGTAATGCGAGACGACATAATCCGATCACCGGGACTCGTGTCAACGAGGCAGATTCGTCTCTGAAATTTCTCTGCTGAATATAAGATTACTAAAAGCCTTTAAGGCCGCGAGGGATTCAGCGTCTCTTTTCTCTTGATGATCGCATACATGTAAACTGATATTATTCCAGCCGAGACGACTCATCCCGAATGCCGTCCAATGGATAATGGATTATGGTTTGCGGAACCGTATGATCGAGACCCGAAAGATAAAATTATTCATGAAGAAAAATAAAAATGAAGAATAATAAGATGTCTATTCAAAGCTTGTAAAAAAGTTCCATGAGAATTCCCTGATTTTTCAGGTAATTCGTTCAAAATTTCAGGTAAAATTAGAGAATTTTTAGATGGAACTTTTTAAA
>NW_021846983.1:0-828 GCF_003651465.1 Formica exsecta
CAGCGAACTACGTTGGCCAATCCCTTGGGTTGCTAAGCTTTTGATTAATCTGGGGGGAGCAAGGTAATTGAGATGCTTAGTTGTGAATTATAATTATGTAATTAAAATTGTACACACAATTAAAATTTGTTATAAAATTATTAAAAATCAATTGTATTTATCTATTAAAATCAATGTTCTTTGTCAATTTTCAATTACCTTGCTTGATATTACACGAACTACCAAACAGAGTTCACGAAATCGATAAATTACTCATAAATATAAAACGAATTTTTTCCAATCCAATCATTCTCGATATATTTTTTAAATACAAAATTTTTTCTAAGATAATAAATTTTTATTAATGTCACGTCGCGTAAATCTTGTATTTCCGTTTGGTATTTGAGGGTTGAAACATAGGAACACGTCAAAGGGAGATACAGTGCGATACAGATCTAAACAGAGCCTGAAAAGCCTGGAAAGTAAAGGCAGCGCGTGGAAGGGGTGGAGTGCTTTTTGATATCTCAACCTGCATTATGTAGATTGCATCCTCGCTCATTCGCACGCCCAGCTGTTTTCCCTTCAAGTGTTTTTGCAGGCGCGACTTTTGATCCTTGTGTTCCATCACCCGCCACAGCCAAGCGGCAAGTGCCGGATTCTGATGAGATTTACGTATGTTTATTTTATTCTCCCACTATGTCCGCTATCATTTTAACAAAATATTTTCGAAACATTGTGCAAAATTTCGGGAAACGAAAGAAAAATCTTGTTCCCATGGCGACAAAAAAATATAGAGAAAAGTAGGGTAAAACCAGGTACATTTTTGGATTTGTCTTTCTACAAAAAATC
>NW_021846984.1:0-828 GCF_003651465.1 Formica exsecta
TCTATCTCTTTTTCTCTATCTCTCTCTTTCTTCAATTAATTACGTGTTAATGTTAAAGAAAAATAAAATAATGGCGGTAAAACTGCAACAAATATTCGTGTTCTTCAAATTCAGAAATGGCTATCGTATTTTAATAACACAATATGTTTCAATAACAGCTAAGAAAAAACTTCGCGTAAAATTAATTTTATTTTAAAAAAGTTGATAATAAATGATTATAGTAATAAATATAGAATGTACAGTAGTAAGAGCATTGAAGTCATTTCAAGTAGAAAAAACGTATTAATGAAACAATACTTAAATCTATCATGTCATTTGGAACGAGACGAGAGGCTGTGTATTATATGCGGATAAGCGTTTTAGCTCAAAGTGGTTAATGGTGATGATATATAACCAGTGTAGGATCGAAACGCTGGAGAATAGGCAGGAATGGAGCAATTGCATACAGAACTAACTCCACTCCACGGAGGCCGCTTTAACGGCGCATCACTTATGTATCGCGCGGCCTCCGACTTACAAAGCGATCCCCCGAGATTTGCAGCAGCAGCCGCCGCTTTTAGCTGCAGCACCGGAAGAACAACCTGTCCCGAGTTATCGTCGCTACGTGTGGCTCTTACCTATGGTGCACCTGTTGAGCGGTATTTTAATGATACTTTGTCAGAACATCGTTATTTAACATTCATGTCTCAAAGGTTCGATTTCCTGTTCATGTATATAAGATTTCACAGACATAAAAACTTCTAAATAGTGCGATAATGTATCGCTAGACTTGAAGATAGTTTGTGATATATCAGGTCTACCGGAAAGTTCTGTCCGTTTTTGGAATAA
>NW_021846985.1:0-828 GCF_003651465.1 Formica exsecta
CAATTATATCGCACGCAGTATTTCTCGCAATTTCTGCGATGTGCAGTAATTATCGACCAACGTACTCGCAAATCAATTATGTATTTCGCGAGTGTCGCGGTTAATAGGCTTAGCTGTGATCAGTATTACAGTTCGACACCTGCCCATACGTAAACAAGATATTACATGCATAGTTTGAAAGCAATCTCGCATACTATGAATGTCATAATGACAGTAATATCGACAATAACCACAATTTAGAAGCTACGCTCTTAATTACTGTTCATTAATTTTCCTCCACCGTATAGGGCGACAGTATCGAATTGTCGCGCGACTATAAAACACGCGGCGATAAATTCCCAGTCGTAGTTTCCGCGGTTGGTGCTATCGTGACAAAGAAAAATACGCTCGTGGATCGAACGTTTGGTCTCATTAAAAGTTCGCCTGTTAATTGCGATTGGATGCACCGTCCTTGGCATCGTGTGATTTCCCAGGTGGAATTCTCTATCTCGTCTGAAAGCCTCTGACGCGTTCATAAAAGCCGCGGGACAGTTGCACGTAGCTTGCAGCGGGGACACTTGATAACGAGTTTTCCATTCAAGTTATTCTTTTTTCCTCTTATTCTCGCGCGGACAAGAACACTCTCGGACATGCCACATCGGTGAAGGTCGAAACTGCGAAGGTCGACACTCTCGGAAACTCGCGTTTGCTTGAGTGATTCGTCCCCCTCCTCTCGAAACTGCCAAGTACCAGCAACTTCGAAATGCGATTCTGGTCGTACTGGTCCCGCGAGATTTCAGTCGGAAACTCTGGTGGTTTTTTGTCACTACTCTCTCTCTCTCTCTCTCT
>NW_021846986.1:0-828 GCF_003651465.1 Formica exsecta
TGCCTTGTCGACGAGAATCGAATCGGATCGTCGAGAAATAAGCTCAAGAGATTGAAGATGATGGCGAACGGACAAAGGCTTGTGCGCGACTCGCGCTTTTAAATCGGTAATATTAAACACGCGCTCGTCGTCGCGCCGACATCATGGGGAATGGCATGAACAAGGTGAGAAATTGCTTCAATGGGAAAATTATTGCTCTCAGATCAATATTTTAATCGTTTAATTAGAAAAGAAGGAAACATTTCTTACACGTATAACGACAAGAATGCGTTAGAAATATGATTGGATTATAAAATTTTACTAGTGTCCCATTTTTTCGCGTATTACTTCTCAACAACAGATTCTTTCATCAATTGAAAGTCAATCATTTCTTACTGAAAAAATTCAGAAAAGTGATCATTTACCGCAACTCTGTTCAACTTTTAGTATCGTATAGATATGTTATACACATACATATCTTACATATAACTACGTCTTAATTTAAAAAATCTATCGAAGTAAACTTTTAAAATGAGCTAAAAATGTAATTTTGTTATCCATGTGTGTACATGCACACATTTGACTTTTTAAAATATTTATAAAATGACTGTATTTTTATCAATCGCACGTAATTCGAAAAGTGATAGTGCTTTGACAAGTATCCTTATTAAAAAATAATACGCGGCAAACGGGACATTCTTTGTATAAATTTTCAATTTATAGCTCTTTATATAGAGACTATAATAGGAGCCTAATAACGGTGCGTCGAATAAATTACACAAAGGTACACTGAGCAAACGTAAATTAAATACCAAACGTTTCGATCTTGTTTTTTAACCCCTTTATACC
>NW_021846987.1:0-829 GCF_003651465.1 Formica exsecta
AAAAAAATAAATAATAATCATAAGATTTCTCGAAGACAATTTTCTCGTGTATTCGAGGATTAGAAATATCAAAGAAGATAGCGTTCTGGTTTTTGCACTCTGTTTAAGTTATCTTGTATGCTTTTGCTTGCATCGTAAGGACGTGTGTACATAACAGAACAGAGTCCTTATATTTATAATGACGCAAGTGGCACGATGTATCGATAATCTAGTGTATTTGTAATTATAATTAGTTGAGTAGATGTGTAATTATTGTAGCACTTTGTGTGCAACGTGCTTAATCGAAGAACAAGGAAACTAATTCAAGTTGTATTTGCAACATACGCGTTCTTGTAATAACGATTATGTTACAATTTATAGATACTCATTAAAACTCGATTCCTGATTAGATCGCAAACGAGGCGAGATGAGTTGTAATATATACATCAGATTTTGCAAACAAAAAAATCAATTCTTAATAATATCTCTTGTAATAGAGATTCATATCAATATAAAAATGGAAATTAAATTATATTTTACAATCGTCAATAATTGGCAATAATTATAATGACATAAGCTCGTGTTTATTCATATTTCGTAATTACGTGAATTTAACGTTAAATCTCAGGATATACTGGTTAATATTTTATGTAATCAATAATAATATTAAATGTAATTGCAACAATTAAATACTACTGTGAGATGCAATATTAATTTCGCATTATTATGCTTTTCATATCCTCTGTGCATGGCATATTTTATAATATATCTCGCAGAGATAAACGATAAATCATATTTAATTTTAAAACGCATACAATTCCTCCGATTATACACACACACACACATATAT
>NW_021846988.1:0-829 GCF_003651465.1 Formica exsecta
ACAAAGCGATTGTTATGGAAATTAAAATGTTTTATTATTAACAACGTAAAGTTTATTGTTGATCAAAGATTATAGAAGTATGAATAATATTAATAATAGAAAGCTTTGGAAAATTGTGCTTCGGGAGAGAACACAGCAATCTTATATTCGAATTTATCTTTTAGCAAAAAAATTCATTAAAATATAGAGAATTATATAACTGAAAACTTAGTTATGCAAACATTAGTATTTAAAAATTGGTATTTAAATTTAATGAAACTTTGATAGAATATTATTTCAATTTCTAAAAAGGAAAACTGGTTCCGACCAAATATATACGTCTATTAGCGAATACTTTATACATAGTTCCGCATTGTGTCGCATCGTTATCCAATATCCCGACGCTGCAGCAGGGAATAAACCGCTTCACTTATCAATAAATGCTAAAAAATATTATACCTTTATGCGATTATTCCGCAATTTAAAAGTACGATTTTAATATCGGCAGAATGTTGCAATTATATATCGCGACAAACATGATGTAAAATACATGTTATATTTTTCTTTTCTCTTTCTCTCTCTATTTTCATTGTTTCCTCTCTTACAAAGAAATTAATTTTTTTCGAACACATATATAATTACAATTACCGCGTCGCCTAGCAATTATTTTCTTTTTATATCATAAATAATGATATTATACACGTATTATAGAAATTTGATATAATTATATGCAGTGATATAACAGGAAATTTGCAGCAACATTAGAGCATGCTTCCCTTATTATGGATAATTTCTTGTTATTCTGATGCCTTTATTTGCGATTGACGCATCCGGCGCTTTTCGATTTGCA
>NW_021846989.1:0-829 GCF_003651465.1 Formica exsecta
CCCTTAGAAGTAAAAATATTATTTCTTGAAAACATGCTAAAATACTTATGAGCGCGTCACTGATTCTAGCGAGAAACGTGGATAAATATTTAAGTATCTGGATCGATCACTGCGCCAATTAATTATGCAATCGGAATTTAATCATGCATGATCAAGGTCTATACCCAAATATAATCGCGTATTTGATAGAAATTTTACGTAACGTAATCGAGAGATA
Source organism: Formica exsecta (assembly GCF_003651465.1). Classification (NCBI taxonomy): domain Eukaryota; kingdom Metazoa; phylum Arthropoda; class Insecta; order Hymenoptera; family Formicidae; genus Formica; species Formica exsecta. The sequence goes on from NW_021846989.1 coordinate 218, forward strand.
ATTCATGTTGCGCAACGTAATGTAATATGATAAAGTAAATGTACCGCGCTATATTACATACATGTACACGCGCCATCATTTCAATCGTGCCATGCAACACGTGGTGTACACGCATGAATTACAGCGAATTAATTAACGCATGTACCTTCGTTAATCATTTAACGCCGCAACTTATAGCGGAATTATTTCCGCTCTTGCACCGTCGCTTTTTATAAAATTATCCGACTAACAAATCTCTCCGCGTTGTTAATTTTATTTTATTTTACACTCCTGCGTAAAAAGGCAAATACAAATATTTGAAATTATTATATATCCGTTTTAATTCCCCTGCTAAACTACAAATTTGCTGACGATTAAAAATTCCAGTTAGCTGCATTAAATAATGAAGTTACTTGGGCATAATTGCCTAATGTAAGTGATGCAAAATCGTATCTTGCGAAATTATTTTGCGCGTGATTACGATAAACGATTCCTAAGGCAAATATTTTTTAGTTGTGCTTATTATGTATTTTCTTACGATTCATTTATCGCTGTATTTTTTGATCAAGATCTGAATGTTTCCTTGATTTCAAATGTCGAAGATAAAAGAAGGCACACATGGCTTTTAAAAGA
>NW_021846990.1:0-830 GCF_003651465.1 Formica exsecta
AAAAAAAAAACATTTTGAAAGAAAACGAGGCTTGATGTTTTTTTCCACAAAAAACAACAATTGTATTTTATAAAAAAACATTTTGTTGTTTTTTTCTATTTACATCTCTATACGTAATAGTGCCCGACATGGACGAAATAAGTTATCGCGCGAACCGTGTAAACACACACTCCTGCGGCAGCGAGTAAAAATACAATCCGCTATCAATGCCATATGTTTCTCGCGGAAAATGCAAATTTCTACCGTCGCCGTGGCTTTACGTGAACGGCGTCGCGGAGATACGCACCCGCCACGACGGCGAAGAGTGCGCACCCCGTTCCCGACGTTCGCCGTTGGATTTGATTTATATGCGAGTCACGACGCGGGGTGCGCGCTCTATGATTTATACGTGCCGCGGTACGCTGGAAAGTGGCGAAGTCGGGAAATTGTGGGTAGAACGCCTTCCCCGGCGGGAGACGTGGTCCGGCGGGTCGATTAATTAATTAATTCTGGCGGGAAAAGCACGCGCGCGCGCCTTGTAACAATGCGACGGACATGATGCCGACAGGGATGCATCGTGTACTTTCGAAAGATTAAAGCTTCCGTCGATGCCACGTATTATCGTATCATCTAAATTCCTGTCGAAAATACTATTTCCGGAATACGACTCTTTTTTAAATTCTATATAAATTATTCAAAAATAAAATTTTTTGCTGATAATTAAACACTATCTTTATTCCATAAAACGTTAATAAAAATCATATAAAATGCACAAAAAATATAAATTTTTATTTTAAAATGCAATTCTCTAAAAATGTTTAATTTAACGAGAATTTCGATAACAGAGATAG
>NW_021846991.1:0-830 GCF_003651465.1 Formica exsecta
AAACTGATCGTCGACATTTCCGGTGTGAAATATCTATGAGATAGTATTTAACAAAGTTTTCACGATCGTCGGAAGGGTTAACGCTTCAAACAACGTTCTGCAGCTTTCGAACTAACGATGGTCTCTTAACCGTAATTCCTGACGAGAGTTTCCAAAGTTTGGCAAATCGTCGCGTTTCCGCACATTTGTCCTGCTCCGTCGCGTAAAACGAGGAGGCGCACCTCGTAGTTGTCGCGAGTAATCGTGCGAATAACTTAGCGACCACATTTCCGAAATAACGCTTTTAATTGTTTTTTTATTTTCTTTTTATATATTTATCGCGAATAATACTCGCTCCTTTACAAGTATACAATGTATGTGAAAATAGTTCAATTGATTAATCAAATAATTTCCTCGAAAGAAGGCAATAGATAATATTTATTTAAATTATATAGAGACAATCAACAGTGTGTGCGTGTAATTCAAAAATTATTTTCCAAAAAGTATAAAGATTTTATTACGATTCGACGCTATATACATGCGTTAAATATTTTTTTATCGGTATATTTTAATATACATGTTTTTTGTTCAATCTTTTATCATTTTTTATATAAGTATTTATATATTAATGACCGATAGAATTTCTCTCCGTACATGTTAGAGTATCATACGAATTTCCATCGGAAAAACTATTCGGCAACTTTTCGCGCGGCAGGTGGCAGGGGCGGTACGCCTTCTGAAGAAATCCGGAAGTTTGGCAAATCGTTCGACCTCCGCTTTACCGCGTAGAGTCGGCTGTCAGCACGACATTTCGCCGACGACGAATCAACCCCCATCCCCGCCCCCCCCCC
>NW_021846992.1:0-830 GCF_003651465.1 Formica exsecta
TACTTCCTCGCTTTGTTTTCGACACTAGCTTCTTACCGCGCATTTCGCATTCGTCGCACGACACTACGTAAAAGCGCTGTCATTATCCAACGGCGTTCTTTGTCGAGGGACTTGTTTTCCCGGCAGATTTTTCGCGACGATCGCGTCGCTCGTTGAAGCAATTATTATCGGTAGCCTTCGGGATTCACGAGAGGAACGTATGCAAATTTGATCTTTCTATCTAGTTTTCTATCGGTGATATGATACGTTCGAATATCCAAAGTTGTTATATGAGTAATATCGATTGATATTCCCGGGTAATATCGCGTAATATTGGAAGTCATAGCCATTCAGTGCCCGATAGAGAATAACCGGTGCGTTCTGATAACATTGTTCTCTTCTTCCGTTAAACGACGATAAGTTCGAGGACGGTGGAAATTCTATGACGCTCACGCCGAGACGCGACCTTGTGCGAATTTTTGCGACTCCACCCTCGGTCTTTCTTCCCATATGCTTGTCTTTGGACCTCGGCGCGATATAAAGATATAAATAACGCCATCGAGAAGAGGAACGTCTGTCCTTGGGCACCGTACGTGGTTAAGTATCGCGCGCGTTCATATTGGCTGTAACGCCCTTGTCATTACATGCATTATGCTTTCCGAAAACTGGATTTTGAATTACGATAAAATTGAGAATTCATGGCCATAATTTTATGCCATTATAATGCTCAAATTTATTTAGAGAGAAAAAAGTTCGCAGTATAAAATTTAAGAATTATTACAAATAATTTTTATATAAAAATTTAAAACTCGGAAAATTGTTTTCTCTCTCTCTCTCTCTCTCTCTCTCTC
>NW_021846993.1:0-831 GCF_003651465.1 Formica exsecta
AATTAATTAGAAAGAAAAAAGTCGAACAAAGTAAAACATTGAGCGCAAAATGTCTCAATCGCATTTAACTGATATAGATTATATGATGGATGACTATGTGATATGTGTATATCTAATCTATATTTATTTGTAATGTAGATAAAAAATGAAGATAAAATAATATAAAATCGTGTATTAATAATTTCAACGATTAGTTTTCGAAAGATTCGCAGAAACGCGAAAGGACGATGAAGAATTTACTTCTTTTTAATATATTGTGTTTTGTTTCTGGAAGTATTGGTAAGATAAAATACAAATTGTGCATCGGCGTGATAGAGTTTGTTATCATACAATATCGTACTGATAATAAGCAGCTGATTTTGATTGTTAGATATGACAAATAAGAAAAATTACGTGTGAAATGTTACGAGTATATGTAAAATAAGGAGAGCGGAGAATATACAAGGTATCCCAAGAAACTAGGCGGATGTATATTCTTAAAACACACACCATACATATAATATCCTACTAAAAAAAACCTCCAAAGGTTAAAAAAAAACACGCCAAGTATATAAAAAAATATCCTAATTTGTACGCAACAAAAAGTTTAAAAAATATTTACTTCTAAAAAGTAGCTTATAAAAAAAATTTTCCCTAAAAAATAAAAAATAAAAAATAATATATGAAATCAATATTTAACTAGCCAAGTATTTAAAAGTATTTCAGTTTGTGATAATTTGTAATTTAAAATAGTATTTGTCATAAAATTAATCTTGCATTTACAGAAATATTATAGATTCTCTCGGGAAATTAAAATGCATTTTATTTTTATTAAAAAATTACACTATTATG
>NW_021846994.1:0-831 GCF_003651465.1 Formica exsecta
TTTTTTTTTTTTTTTTTTTTTTTTTTTTTTTTTTAATTTGCCCGGTGTTCACTCGCGTCCTCGATGACACGTTCGATCGGCACGTTCGAGCGCTTCAAGCACGACGACGTGATGCGCGCCACTCACGGCGTCAGCGTGATTTCGCACTCCCTCCACGACTGTATCGGGGGCCGAACCGTGTGCGGCCGCCGCGCTCACCTGCTGCGGCCGCCGCTGGTGCCGCCACCGATGCGTCGTTGCCGTTGCCGCGAGCCAGCCGACGTCGACGTCGTGAGGTCGTTGCCGTCGTCGTCGTCGCCGTCGCTGATACCACCACCGCCGTCGCCGTTGCTGCCGTCGCCACCGCCACCGCCACCACCGACACCGTCGATCGAAAAGAGGTCCGTGTTGTACGCGCCCGCGCACACGCTTTACCTCGCATGCGTATTGAACGCGGACACCGATGTCTCTGGACCTCTTTCTGCCTCCACTCGGCGGCACGCGCCGCTTCCTCCTCGTCGTTGCTGCTACCGCTGTGTGCGCTCGTCATGAGTCTCTTTCTTCTGCCTCCTCTCTTTTTCTTTTCCTTCTTTTCTCTCGTCTCGATTGATGTAATTAATTTTCTCTTTTATGCGAAATATGATTTTCTAATGATTTAGAGCTCTCTATTATTATATTTATAATGTATCGTACGCAAATGATTTTTGAACGAATTGATATTTTTTTTTATCTAACTTATAAGTTCATTATACTCGTATATTCTGCAACGATTCATTTTTTGACGTTAGTATCTCGTTCATTACTCTATTGTAATATTATTTTTAGATTCTCATTTTTTTATTATTGTAAATC
>NW_021846995.1:0-832 GCF_003651465.1 Formica exsecta
CCCAAGTTTTTGATGCTTATTCCACCAAAAGATAAACTACGGTGATCTATCGCATGTCCTTCTTGTAGTAAAACTTTCGCAATTTCACGTGTTGTTACAGAACCAAAAATTTTACCATCCTCTGAAGCTTGCTTTATCAATACCACAAACTTATCATGTAGTGACAATGCAAGCTCTTTTGCTACATTTAATCTTTTTGTATTCTCTTTCTCCAGCAATAAACGTTGTTCTTCTAGTTTTGCTAAATTCTCCTTGGTAGCCTTCACCGCTTTTCTTTGTGGAAAAAGAAAATTACGTGCATAACCTGGTTTAACTTTGACAACTTCACCAAACTTACCTAAAGTCCTTATATTTTCCTTTAAAATTATCAACATAAATTACCTAAACTTTTTTAGTACAGTAAGGAACAAGAGCTAAAAAACGTGCCCTTATGATCGCTAAGCGTAACTTCCTTTGTTTTTTTGCACATACGCCTGTTAATCTTCTAGGTAATATCCTACCATAGTCAGAGGTAAACTTGGATAATAAATCTGTATTCTTATAATCTATGTCTTCATCTTTAGACGTAGCAAGAGGGCAAACTTTAGAACGCCTAAAGCCAGTCCTATTATTTACAGATACGTAAGAATTATTAAAACTATTTCGTCTTTTCATCATTATGCGCTTTGCTCCTCAATTTGTTTATTCATCATATAAGATTTACCTTCAAAAAATTTATCAACCTGCACAGACAAGTGGCGAATAATGTTCTCATTAAGTTTCATTCTACGCACAAATTCATCCAGAATGCTTGCAGTAGAACTTATGCACATTATACAATAATGACCGCTCT
>NW_021846996.1:0-832 GCF_003651465.1 Formica exsecta
TTATATATATTTGAAAATCGTCAGAATTTTTAAAAACGATATTTTATCTTGTTTGAGCCAATATCATTTGGCTTTAATTTTTATATTAATATATTTTTTTTTTATACCTATATCATAAACGGATTAAAAAATAAAACAGTAAATTGCTAAACTAGCCTTATACCATATTAGACTTGTTGATACGATCAAATATAAGAAGTTCACAACCCAATTTAACAAATTTGACACTTTTCCACACAATTTCGAGAGACAAAGAAGTTGGCGCTATTTTTCCGCGGCGCGGAACCTGAAAAATCGTGCACATTGATGGGATTAATCTGCCGCCGCAGCCCGCGCCGAGTCGTCGGTGCTTTTAATGCGGGGAGATATTCCCTCGCGCGTATACAGCGCGTTATATATAACAATGCCGGGGACATTTCCTTCAGCTATCCAGCCGTTCGCGAGCGAGCGGAACAGCCGTCGCGAAGAAACGCAAGAAGAAGTACAGCCGGCACAGAAGAGCTATGAGAGAAACTGGGGGCCATCAAACAAGCGCGCGGAACGAGAGGAAGATGCAGAGGGGGAGTTACGAGTGTCGGCGAATCCGAGGATCTGTGACATTTGTGAGATTTCTTTTCGCCTCTTTCTTTTTTGCACCTGAAATTAACTCGCGAGAACTAAAGCTTTGTTCGGTACTCGTGAGAGATCGATCAGAGATGCCCTTTGTCGAATTCTTTTTAAGGAATTTACAGATTTTGAGAAGAAAATGTAAACGCTTTTCTCCAAAAATTAATGTAAAATTATTTTATGAAACTTTAAGGAATTTTTATCAGCAAAAAACATTGAATTAAAA
>NW_021846997.1:0-833 GCF_003651465.1 Formica exsecta
ACTCGTTTAAGAAACAATGCTGACTTTATAGCGCCTGATCGCATAATCTTGCTGAGAGTTGTACAAAATAAAATGTCGAGCCATATAAGGTCTACTGGGAAAGTGAGCTAGCACTGAGATCGGCGGTTTGTTTAGTTGGTTCAACATAGGCTGTTTTTGTCGACCAGCAGATGACGATATAGAGTTTTACATTAAATTTATGTCTCCATAATAGATGTAAAAAGAAATGCAAAAGAAATGCAAAACTGAAAAGCGAAAGAGAAGAGATTTATTTTGTTCTAATCACAATATTTCACAAAGACTGGAATTGAATCAGACTAATTGGTAAAGATAAGAAATTTTATAAATAAAAAAATATTTAAAAAAAGGCGAAGACAGGAGAAAGAGAAAATAATTCTAAGTATTTTATGGCAAAAACCGCGACATCTTAACTTCGTGAACGTAAATTTCGAGCATGGGAAACGCGCTCACGTTTGACGTTACCGTTATCCGAGCTCCTTGTCATCGGTTAGCTATGTGTTTCGATTTGTTCATTTCTTTCTTTCGAGAATTTTGGTCAATTAACATTACGACAAGATTGATTGCTAAACTATTTATTCTTCAATGTTTTATTCAACTCTGTTATATCCAAAGTAGATTAACATTTAATCGAATCAATTTTTGATCGATCAAATTGTCAAAAATATCTAAAAGAACAAATGTTTATTTTATTCAGAACTGTGAGAAAAATTAGGTAAATCTTAGTATGAACAAAATTATAAAAATTTAAATTTTGGGAACTATTTTATATAAGTTATAATGTAGTAACAATGAATAACAAATACTTTTTTTTT
>NW_021846998.1:0-833 GCF_003651465.1 Formica exsecta
GGCATCGCAATCAGTGATGGAAGGTCAAGTGGAGCATTTGCTGCAGCAGATGCTGTGGGTACGTTTTCTGGTGCAAATGCTAAGCTTATTGATGATAATGGTGAGTTAGTGCCACTGATTTACAAAGGCAAAACAAGAAATGAAAAACACAGTGAATTGATTGAGTATAGTATTAAAGCGGGAATCAGTCAGGCAAAAATAGCGAATGAAATATCAAAAGGTCATGGAAGAATACATATGAATGTGCTTTGGGAGATGGGAGCAGCAGAACGCGTGCTTCATGGCATATTAGAAAAAGCAAAAGGCTTAGTTCATGGTATTACCTGCGGTGCTGGTATGCCTTATAGGCTTGGAGAAATTGCAGCTAAATATCAGGTTTATTATTACCCTATTGTCTCATCGGTGCGTGCTTTTAAAGCATTATGGAAGCGTACTTACAAAAGAATATCTTCCTATTTGCTTGGTGGAGTAGTGTATGAAGATCCATGGCTTGCTGGAGGGCACAATGGACTCAGTAACAGTGGAGACCCAGAGCTACCACAGGCTCCATTTGAAAGAGTTGCAGAGCTTAGATCTTTCATGAACGAGATCGGTCTTTCAGAAACACCAATTGTTATGGCAGGAGGAGTGTGGCATTTGAAAGATTGGGAACATTGGTTTGACAATCTGCAAATTGGCCCTATAGCTTTTCAGTTTGGCACTCGTCCACTTTTGACGAAAGAAAGCCCAATTTCTGCAGAGTGGAAAAAGAAGCTACTCACTTTAGAAGAAGGTGATGTATTTTTAAATAAATTCAGTCCAACAGGGTTTTACTCATCTGCAGTAAAAAATAA
>NW_021846999.1:0-834 GCF_003651465.1 Formica exsecta
ATCTATAGTCTGCATTGTCCGTAACCAAAAATGAAAAATCTGTCGACGAGCAAGGAAAGCTTCAACTCTTTCATCGGAAAGAGAAAGATAGGTGGAACGAAAGACTGATGGACAGATAGATAGGGAGATTTATTCTGTCCTGAGATTAAATCCTCTCTAAAGGTAATCGGATATTGTAAAAAAATAAAAGATAATATAACTGACAGTTTAATATAACTGCAATATATAACATAGAATACTGCCTGTCAGAAAGTTAGATTTCAATAACGGAAACGTGAATATATGTAACAATAAAAAACGTGAACATAAAAATTTGATACTGAAGTTCTAAATAATTGTTTTAAATAATCTATAATTTGCGACAGAATTCAAGACAGTTTTACTTGTGATTTTGTATGTTGCATTTTCTAATATATATATGTGTGTATTTTTTTTACTTCTTTAAATATTTTCTTTATTGTATGGAATATACAATTATAAATAGAATTGTTTTAAATTTAACCACAAATTATAGATTGTTTAAAGTAGACTTAATACGTAATGCGATATAAGTAAGTGAATACGTAAAAGTTGTAAAATTCTTTAATAAAAGGCCAGATTTGTCTGTGTCAATTATAGTGAAATTCTAAAAATAAAGTGCAAACTTCAAAATATAACTGTTTGAAATTGTGTTGGACATGCATGTATGTCCGTTGTGATTTGAAAAGCAAATCTTTCATTTATACAAGAGACAAGCTACACACATACGCAAATTTCGTTTTTTAATATTAAATAGGGGATGAGAAACACACTATGGATGCTCGTGGAATGTTTGTCATCGATAGTTCATATATT
>NW_021847000.1:0-834 GCF_003651465.1 Formica exsecta
TTTTTTTGTGAGTAAAATAAATCCCTTTTGCCTTTCTATCTCTTCCACATCGATTTTACGGCAAAAATATATATTCTCGCATATAAAAATTCCATTCCCTCTTTACTAAATATTTTAGCCATTAAAACGCTCCATTCAGTAGTCTAATAATTAGTCGATTATCGAGCGTATGACTAGTATGCATGGTGCATTTTGTTCAAGAGACGGCGGTAATTAATCGCGCACGGTTTAACAGGATGCGGGCGCGCGAAAAGTTCGTCGATGCAACGGAGAACGATTAACCAAATTAAACTATGTATTATATATTATCTCATAGATATATGGCGAAGCGTTTTACGGAGCCTGCTAACAGAAAAGTTTTCCTTCATCTATGCATCCTATGTGCTTGCCTCTCACAGCGGACGAGAGCACGGCGTGATGGATGATAAAAAACTAAAACAATGTCTTGCAGGGACGTGTAAATATCAAATATTTTGTTGTAAAAAAATTAAACAAGTAATTTATCTTTAATCATTAATATAAGAGAAAAAAAAACGTTAAAATCTTCTCAAAATGTAAATGGGGCATAATCATAAAGGTTAAAGACCCTTTATTCTCTTGCCGTGTGTGCTTTTAGCTATCTCGTTCTTGTCAAATATAGAAATGAAACGTAATTTTCATATTTCAGTAGATTTATCTTCAATTATTAGATCGCATTTAATGTTAAACGTGAGGCGAGAATACGAGTCAGACTCGTCGATGGAGCATGAATTAATTTAATTAAATTCGCGCCCGTCTATTTATAGACGTGTTCGCGCGAGCCAAAACGACACGTTGCACAGCGAGAAAATGTAC
>NW_021847001.1:0-835 GCF_003651465.1 Formica exsecta
AGGTAATTTATAGAAGAATATGCGCCCAGCCATGCGATATCAGACGAATACAAAATGATCGATTCGTGAATTGCGTTTTTTTCCGAATCCCTATTATCCTTCATCATCGTCGAAAAAGAGATTTCCAATAGAGATACATTGACTAAAAATAGAAATTTGATTTATTCGCGCAATAAGAGTTATGAGTGCGCGAACTTTGATCACAGATACATCGAGAACGAAAGAGATTATTATTTTGAATTCTAATTTCAAAAGACAAAAATCAAAAAAGTTTTCGCGTTTTATAAATATTGACGAACAAGATGCATTTATATTGTGAAGATAACAAATAAGAAGTCTTACTGGAATAATATTGTTTCAGACTATTCTTCAACTAATTCAAATAATTCAACAACATCACGTAAGATCGACCTTGTAATTATCGTTCGATGATCTCGGGAAAAGAAGCGCGGACAGGTGTCACAACGAAGAAACTTTAAGTGCGACCCGCATTTTTCTTCATCGATTTTACGAACTGAGTGAACCCGTTAGCCCGTATCGGTCGGCTTTACTCCTTAAAGGGAAGTTGTCCTTCGCTTCTTAACCCTTACCGGTTTGTCATGACTGGGAAGCGCAAAGGCAGAGAGTGATTCCAATACAATCTTGGATATCAGAATTAATTCTATCGAGATTAATCGACATACATTATCTTCATTTATTATCGACATATCTTCATAATGTGACATACATATTTTTTAATTAAAGAAACTATCTTTATACATTATATATAAACTCCTCCCAAGACTTAACTAAATTAATTAATTAATTAATATAAAATAATTTATAATAAAAATAA
>NW_021847002.1:0-835 GCF_003651465.1 Formica exsecta
TAAAATGTATATAAAAACTATAAAACTATATATTTTATATTTCACGCAAAATCGAATCGAAATCGCCGTTTTCTAGAGCAGTGAGAAATGTATCATATTAAGGAATTTTTCGCCCTTGCCCGGAGTCAAGTTGTAAACGTTTACGTTTTCTCTTCGAGAGATAGAGAATTCTCTGCTCTGTCACTAACGTGTTTCACAAAGCACTCGTGTGATCCTTTCGTGGATCGAGGTTAACGTGAAGTAAGACGACTCCCGGAGGATAATGTTCGCCATATCGGATTTACTGAGCTGTCGTCGGTACTTATGTTACGCCCGAACATCATTCGAAGCGAGCCGTAAGGCGATTTAGTTACAGCCTCCCTTACTTCATACTTTCCGGACGGATGCTTCGCGATGCTTTTAGGTTCGACACTTTGGTAAAGACATTACGTCGGCGATAATTACCGAAGTTTGTATTCCCGTTGATCCGTTCCGAAGCGGGCCGAGATATTTTCGAATGGCACTATCACTTCTATTGCAGACTCTTTCATTAAATCTTCTCGGGCGCTCAATAAGAAATTAAGTATCTCATATAATCACGATCAACAAACAGAAAATCAAATTTAATTTTTTAGGAAATTTGTGCAAAATATTAAAACACACATATATATAAGATCACGTAAGAGATTATATAATAAAAAAGAAACTCTTGAATATTATAAAAACGGAATATCTTGCATCATTTATAAAACAATAATCTATATGTATTTTATTTTAATATTGAATTTCTTTGAAATCCTTCGAAATGGAACAGCCAGAATCTAAAACAATGTACAAATCGTTGCGTTTGACAATG
>NW_021847003.1:0-837 GCF_003651465.1 Formica exsecta
TTTTCGAGATCATCGCGGAAAAATATAATATTTAAGCCGTTTCCACTCGGGAAACATAAGACGCAGGCATCGTAATTGCTCGGCGAGCGATTTACTCGGTAATTCGAAACTTTTATTTCTTGAATGAGTCGTGCGAAGAGAGAGAAAGATTGCGAAAAGTATCTGCGCCATCGTAATGACATGGAGATGGAATACTAAATGAACGAGGCCGTGAATGATCCGAAGGAAGTCCCACGTTCTCACAATTACGTCTGTCTGCACCGCGTAAAGAAGCTATCTCTAGCCTTTGTCTCAGTAGTGTCCTGGCATTCGTCAAGTAACTCTTACGAGATTTTCGCGCTTCTTTGCGAGCGATGCCGATATTAAAGCTATTAAGAAAAGACTATTCAGATACGCGAATGTAATTGTAATTGCCGATGGACTCTATCATCGATCAAGAAAATTCGGAAAAATGATTCGATTGTGAAACTTTGCGATTTGAAAATTCCAAGGAAGTTACATAAAAAAGAGTGGCGCATGATTACAGTCTTTTGTAATATATTTTTATTGCACTTGTTTCGTTCGTTATGTTTTTTTAATTGTCATACGATACAAAGAAAATCTATTTTAAAATATTCACACGCGCAACTGTGTCTGCAAATTGTCTGCAATTCCAACTCCACGTGTAAACCGAGATGTGAACGTAATGGAAACACACGTCGCGAAGTCGGAGGAGGTCAAATCACAGAGTACCCCCGATGTTCCCGATGTGCGTGTAATCGAGACGTGCAAATTGTCCCTCTGACGAAGTCAAGAAGCGTGCGAGACGGACAAGAGTAGAGTGGCGAGGAAAAAAAA
>NW_021847004.1:0-837 GCF_003651465.1 Formica exsecta
AGCTAATAGGGCCTAAGCCTTTTTAATAAAACATAAAAAGCCCCTTTACCACCATGTTTTTTCGTAGCTTGCTGGTAGTATAGAACCATATGCTGGATTTTAGTATCATTTAACCACTTATTTAAGTTATTCTTTATAGTGTCTGTTTTATTTGTTGCACTGCCGTATCCCGTAATGACCAATAAACATCTATTTCCTGCTCGATAATTTTTGATAATAAAATCTATCAATTTACAGTAAGCATCCTCTATACTATAGCCGTGCAAATCGAGCTTATCGCTTATAAAATATTTACCCCTATCAACTTTTGATTTTGTGTTTTGGTCAAGACAAAATGATGAGTTACCATTATTGGTATTAAGAAAATTCCTTTGTAAGTCGGAGGTACCTTTATCAACCATAGACTTTATATTTACTTTATGATCAACTTTCAAAGTAACTTTTCCACATTCCATTGGCTTAACATTTTTTTGCCAATCCAACTCATCGTCCGACATAAACGCATTAATCGAATTGTATAATTTTACAACAATATCCAAACATAGTAAAATGTTGCTTATTCTATAAAAACCCGATTTTCGATAATACGATGAAATCGTCAAAAACTAATGAGAATTTTTGGCTGTATGGAAAGCACACCTGCATGTCAGCACTGAAGAATAAAAATAGGCGGTGTATAGAACTGTTAGTAACAGAAAATTTCTATAGAGAACATGAAAAAGAAATTAGGCAATGTGCAAATAGTAAGGGCATTAAAGTTCGATTAGTAGAAAACAAAATACTTAATGACGTTTTATCTAAAGGTGCTAACCATCAAGGAATTGCTTTAAATGTTGC
>NW_021847005.1:0-837 GCF_003651465.1 Formica exsecta
TTTACTAATGACATTTTATCGATCCTAAACCGCGCTCGGACTTATCGCATATTCATCACGGTCCTTCGCTTTCCATACGACTTACAAACTGGACCAGCAATTACATATTTTCGTACGGAGCAATTATAACCGAGCGTATTTGTTTGCTTTTAACTCTTTAATATACTCTTATTATCTACGAAATGCAGTTTACGTAACTTGAGAGTTGTTTGAAAGAAGAGACACACACGAAGCGGATTCAATAAAATGCACATTAAGCATGTGCACAGAATTATTTTTCTGTTAATCCGAGAACTTTTAATCTGTTTTCTTCTATTTTTCATTACTTATTTGCGTCTGCGAAACGGCATAAAATTCGACATAAACGTTAAAAAGAATCATTTATTTATATATACATAACAATCATTTTTTTTCAATCATTTATCTTTCACTCGAATTTTCAAGCTGTTTTTCATTATTTTTGCATAATAAGAAGTTATTAATATGTATCGGTACGATAGTCTGGCTTGAGAACATCGTAATAGAAATTGAAAGGCGAATTGGCGCGTGCATGTTAATGCTTTCTCATCATATTTGGAGGGTCAGTCCCCTTTAGCGGCGGGACAGCCATCGCGCGCGAAGTCAAATACGTTCAGCTAATAAAATCGTTTAAGCCAACGTGCGTTCGTTAAAGAAAATCTCCGCTCCCAATCTAAATAGTAGAAACTAGCGGACATTATCAACTGCGCATATGCGAGGAAAGTTCGCGTTTCGAAGAACATTTAAATTGTCGTCGAAAAGTTGCTCGTAATGAATGTTTCAATTATGAAATTGGCGCCGGCAAAAATATCGATTTCC
>NW_021847006.1:0-838 GCF_003651465.1 Formica exsecta
AAATCCCTAAAGACCTCTTCCTTAGCGGCTAGAGGCACAACACTCAACCAATCCCGGAGTCGCCCAATGTCTGGATTGATTGGAAGAAGGAACAAGTAGGTCCTCCGCAAAGACCCCCTCGAATATTAAAAGCGGCCCAATCGAGGCCTAACGTTAAGGTTATAGAGGACGTTCAACTGGCCCCCCCACGGCAAGAGGCTTCTACTAGTAGGAGGCGGGCAATTTCTCCCCCGGAGCAGAGTAAGGCATCCGTCGGTCAACAGACGCAAACGGTCGAGGATGACTGGACTTTGGTGCGTAAAGGGAAGGCCAAAGGCAATCCCCCGCCGAAAACAATGGCAACTCAACAAACACCGCTGAGTGTTCAGGCGCCGGCAGGTAAAGGGGCCAAGCCCAGAGAGAGGAGCCGTAGCGCACCAAGGAAACCTAAAGTGAGGACACCTCCTAAAGTGAGGACGCCACCTAAAACGGCTGCAGTGACCATTAAAGGTATCGATGAGAACTACCCCTATGCTGAAGTCCTCAAAAGAGTGAGAGACCAGATATCGCTAAAAGACCTAGGCATCGAAGGCTCCAGAGTCAGGAAAACTGCCAATGGTGGATACCTAATAGAGATACCCGGAGAAGACAATGCAGCTAAAGCACAAGAATTGGCTGGTAAAATCAGAGATATGCTCCACGATGAAGCGGTGGTCTCCCGGCCCGTAGTTAAAGGCGAAGTCAAGGTTATTGGCTTCGACGACTCGGTCACAGTAGATGAGATCTGCTACGCTCTAGCTGAAAAAGGTGGATGTACTGTGGATGACGTAAAAATGGGGGCGATTAGTCAGATGAGAAA
>NW_021847007.1:0-838 GCF_003651465.1 Formica exsecta
AACATACGGTTGATGCCTATATTTAAAATATTTAAAATTTTGTACTCTGGAGTCATTAGATAGATCATTTATACTTTTATACAATCCAATAACAAAAAGCTAATTACTTACGTTCTTAATAGCTTACATAATAATAGAAATAGCTTACATTTTCTTTGGTATTTTAATATTCTATTGTTCTCACATTTGCCTCACCTCTCTGCCTCTCTATACATACCTACTCGTGAATTATTAAATATTGGAAACTTCCGAAGAATAATTCTACTGTGGCTATCCTGTGCATTTTACATTTATAACGCGCACCGCAGGTAACTATATAATGTCGTGAAAGTCGCCGACGAAAACGACTGCAAGCTGGCTAATAATATGTCGCCCAGCTCGGCAGTAGTTTCACGAGTTTTCTACTTTAACTGTAATTAACTTTGCGCTAATGGCCCCTGCTCTGTTGGTGCCGTGGTTACGATAAATAAGCGAATCGGGACGTCCAGTTTTTGACTTCCTCAACAACGAATTTTCATAATCTATGCAAGCGCGCAGGGCAAGCATTACGATACATAAAACTCTACTCTACGTTCTTTTTAAATAAATTTTTTAACTATAATAAATAATTATTTAATATATGTACACATTTTCCCCATGTAATACTAACTAATAACTTTCATAAAAGGGTGACGGTAAAATCACATTTAAAAACAACAAAAACTCTGATAAATTTATGAAAAATATTAATATCTATATGATAGAACATTTTTATGTATTATATTTTTTATAGAAGATATAAAAACCAATGCCATATTTTTATTTTTGTATATAGATAATGCTAATTATATACAATTAA
>NW_021847008.1:0-838 GCF_003651465.1 Formica exsecta
CTTTCTTGTCTTTTTTTGCGACTTAACAACATTGTTTGCCACTTTCTGGACGCTAGGCGCGTGCAAGTTACGTGTTTTGCATTTTTTCAAGAATTACCATATAAATTGATTTGTTCAAAAATTCTACTCTGCATTCTAGTTTTCCTTAATTATACTTCAATATCTTTCACTACTTTTCTAATATTTCTCATTGTAGATAACGTATACGATATGTTTAAATGGCAGATCTGCAACAGATCATAATCAACAAATCAGTTTTTTTTTTTTTTTTAAGCAAAAATATGTAAAAATATAAAAATATGTAAAAATATATAAAAAAGCTCGATTATATATATATATTTATTAAGGATAAAATTTTATTTTAATGTATTGTAACTTGTAATTTGTTGTATATCTTTCACAATTGAACTCCACGACTGAAAATAGATTGTCGATGTCACGATCCTTTCCAGGAATTGTCTCGACAACTGTCGTCGCGACATCCGTAATATTATTTTTCGTTGGCGAGGGCGGAGAAAGAGATGCAACGGAAGAGGGTTCGAGGAAGGGATGGGGAGGCCGCGGTGCGTCGACTCGAGAGGAAAGAAAAGGGGGGCTTGATTCATCGCACTCGGAGACCTGCACTCGGCTTCACGCAGCCGTAGAACGAAACTCGGTCCCGTCCCGATCCTGAATTCGAGTGCGCGAGCCAGTTACGCGTCTTCCACGCGAAAGTCAAGGACACGCGGACGAGGTTCCGGAGTTTTCTCCAACCTTCGCGAGCGCGCGCGCGATGCACGGTAATCAAAGTCTTATCGTGTGATTCGCCGGTCAGTGCACGTTTACGTTTGACGAGGGA
>NW_021847009.1:0-838 GCF_003651465.1 Formica exsecta
AATGATGCAAACCTGCTTCAATTGAAAAGCTATTAAAGAAATAAAATGCCAATAAATAAAATAACCAATGAAATGTTTGGCTTGGCACATGGCTGTTAACACCAGACGCCTGACAATTGGCCGCAACGTATGTTTACGAGAATACTGATAGCTTATATAAGTTGCAACGCGTATCTGACGCGCGCTTTAATTATGCCTTATTGTGAAGTGTAGAATAGTCAACCATTCTCCATCAAATCTGTCGCAAGCGATACATGTCATTCTATTTGTGAGTGCGTTTGAAGGGAATCTGATCGTTTTATTTTTGTACGCGTTTGAATTATACCGTCTAAAGGTACGAATCTGCAACATTTGAAGCACCACATCTTTTCTGAGTATATTGAATGCTTATTAACTTTATTCGTGCGGTAAGTGTGTACACAAGACAATACATCTTGTGTTATATAAAGTGATAACATAAGCTCAAAGTAAACTTTCGCACGAAGTCGAGTATATATCAGTTAAATGATATGACATCGTACAATTCATATATATATTTTCTCTTATATACGATATTCTTACAAGTAATTAATTTATATATATTTTTATGTGTAAAAATATTTATTTCATAATTAAATTTCTATTTTACATACAGTAAAGAAAATAATATTAGAAAATTGCGAAAATTGAGAACAAAATGCACATAATAAAATTTAATTCTTTTATTATACTATGTTTTAAAATCAAAAATTTTTATATTAAATTATATTATCTAATAACATATAATGATTATGTATTTTACACTTAAGCAGTTGTATATGTATTTTTTTTAATATGAGCTGTCTGTGATATGTATACA
>NW_021847010.1:0-838 GCF_003651465.1 Formica exsecta
AAATATAATTTTTTTAAATTTGAAAAGTTATATTTGATAAAGATAAATTTTTTAGTAATGAAGTTTTATTTTATAAATAGGATTAGAAAAACTATATATATCTATCATTTACAGCAAATTTTAACAAATTTGTAATTTGACAATTAATTACGATATTTTATTGTTAAAAACTTGCGAGAAGTTATCTTCAAAGATACGAAAGTCTTTCTGTGTAATGATAAACTACGATATCTAGCTGTAATGTGAATAAAATGCCATCGAGCGTGTCAAATTTTTCGTGTACAGAGAAATTCGATTCGCGTCATGCATTTTCCGCAACAACGTGTATATAACGATGGCGGGGCGCATCGAACGATGCCGCGGTTCGGTCCGTATTATAGCAATTCAATAATAAATTGTAGAACGGCTCGGTCGCCGCATTATGCGGCGGTAATCACAGTAATAAGCAGTTCTAAAAGTAACGTAAGTACGTTGTAGGTAGTAACAAGTGGGGGGAGGGGAGAGCCGTAATCTCGGGGGATGCCCCTATGTCCGTGGGGAGGTAAAGGAGGAGAGGAATCGAGAGAGCTGAAACGGAGGGAAAGGGGAGGGAGATGAAAGACAGACAGAGATAGAAAGAAAGAGAGAGAGAGAGAGAGCCCATGGGCGTCATCCGCGCTACGTTCCTCTGAATTGGCATAATTTACAGCCCCGTCCGAACAAATTGAGCGCGTTTATGCAAAAGGGGCGACATAAAGCACGCGATCGACGTGAGGACGATCGCGGCAAAAACCGGACTCGGCCGCCGCTTTTCCTTCCGACAAAGGAAGCGTTTTACTCTCGATCACTCGTCCCGCTC
>NW_021847011.1:0-839 GCF_003651465.1 Formica exsecta
CTTGAAATATGAATTTAGGATCTCAAAACAAAAATAATTTTCCTCGGAAAGTATGCTCGCAAACGTTTCGTTCAAGAGATATTGATTTCTTAAGTTACAGAACTATAGAATAATGAATAATATCGAAATGTTTCTTGTTTTTGTTTTGAAGATCGAAGGTTATTAACACTGTAAACAAAGTAATTTACTAACATTCGATTATTAAGACGGAGGATATTACAAGTGTGCAAAGAAATTACAGACATAATGTCAATCAGCCACTCGCTCTCCGGGATGAAAGCTATCATTTTGAACAAAATATTTAATAATTAAATTTTGATTACTGTAAAGCAATAAAGAAGCTAAACCTACATTATTTCGACATTATTCATTTCTATAGTTCTAATAACTTAAGAAGTCAATATCTCTCGAACGAAACGTTTGCGAGCATACCTCCAGAGGAAATTTTTTTTTTTTTACATTTATATTCCAAGTTTGGCCATTTAACCCGGGAGCACAATTGTATAACAATTTCGAAAATATCGTAGCATAAAATACGTGCCAGGAATAATATCTTATTTGAAGATTTAAGCGTAAAAAGCACCAGTTTTGTTGTTTCTGATGCGCGCACTGGTTCTCGAATAGATAGGTATTAGATTCTCATGAATTATTCACGAAGTAAGGCAAAAATAATAACGCAGAGGGAGAAAGGAAGAGACACAACTTCAATTTACGGAGATATAAATCATCTCTCTTGTGTCTGAATAATTAAAAAATATCTTCATATCTTCACGCCCGCGCGTGTTAAATTAATAAACTTATGATTGCTCTTCTAGCAATCATATAGATTGCTCTTACAA
>NW_021847012.1:0-839 GCF_003651465.1 Formica exsecta
TAACACACATGAAGTGCATCTACCTGTTTGAACCAAAAGAATCCCAGAGTTCGTTGTGAACGCATAGCAACAAAGAAGCGATTCATTTGAACATAATGCAATTAAATACAATCATTCATATCGGCCAGTGCTTAGGGTAACCAGCACGATTGACCAACCAAAGGGCCTCATTTTCAACTGGCCAATAAGTATTGTGTCCAATCCAATATACACCCCATAGCAACACTGCTAATGGGCGTTACAGTAAGCTTTGTGCACTCATATTAATATACATATAGCTATTGGGTTTTCTGAGCTCACAGTCAGCACAACTAACTGCAATCCTCAGAGACACAACAGTATATAAATTAAATTAATGGTATAATATCAAATAACATCCATTGAAAGCTCTTTTGCGTCTGTTCATCGTTGAATTTTTTCCACAATGGCTATAATAAAATGCCCAACGAAATAATTACTATTATTCTGGACATAAGCATTAGCTTTAAGGAGACCGTAAGTTTTACCTACATGTGCAGAAGATTCCATTAAACAAAACTGAATAACAGGTTTTGGAAAAAGAAATTTTATCAGAGATATTTATTTGTTTTTATATTAATTTTATTCGCTTGATTTCGTCGCCAAACAAAGCGCTATTGCAAAAACTAATAGTAAAAGTAAATTTAAAGTCATTGCATTTTTAAGCTTATCATGTAAAAAATTTAAGATTTTGTTGCTTTATTACAGACATATTACTTCCTAACAATTTGCTTTTGACATTATAATTTAATGCGATTGTAGTAAATAATCAAAATTAAAGCTTGAAGTTTCGAGATACATAAATGCTCGCTGAAACAGAT
>NW_021847013.1:0-839 GCF_003651465.1 Formica exsecta
AGAGAGAAAAAAAGTACTGGAAAAATATTTAAAAATTATTTAAAAATTTATATATAAAATTGATATATAGTAACATTTTTAAACAATATTTAATTATTAAAACATATGGGACACAAAATTGTTGGAAATTTCAGAATGTTACGGAGCTGAAAATTTAAATTCCTCGTAATATTTTTAAAGTATTAAAATATTTAATTTTTTCCGAATATATGTAATTTATATTGCACTATCGTGCATGTGCAACATACCGTCGCGAATAATGGCAATAAACTTTCCATACGCGCAGACTGTTACACAATTCGATACGTTTGTGCTGTACGCGTTCATTCAAATAGCGCAACATCAGAGAGAGGTGCGCTGCGGCACCGGATGCTCTCAACTCTCTCTCTCTCTCTCTTTCTTTCTCTATTGCTCTCTTTCTTTCTCATTCGCATTTTTTTCCTTTTCTCCTTTCCAGCCAGTGCGCTCGTCACAAATAACAGGTCGTCCGGTATATATTTTATAACTACACGCGTGTCGATGCCGACGCGTCTCTCGTTATACGCTCCTCTCGAACCCGTAATCATTACCTACCATCTCTATTCCTACCGGCGAATGCAGGTATTGGTGCTACATTGCTCTGCACACACCGCTCGAGGGCGAATTCTCTACCCTCGATGGTAGGAGGGACCATCCCCCTCGTCGACCACGGAACCTCCCGACAATAAATACAGCACCACAAACCTCCTCACCGCTATGAAGTTGTCCTCCATCTCTCTTTCTCGCACGCTCTCTCTCTCTCACTCTATCTTCCTCTTCCTCGTTAACCATGAAACAGCTCGACCATTCAAGAAGATCCA
>NW_021847014.1:0-839 GCF_003651465.1 Formica exsecta
CTTCTACGAACCCGTTTCCGTTGCGGAATCATCGCGCGTTTCCCACGTATAAATTTTCATCTCGCTCGCAGTCCGGTTTAGCCGGCCAGTTTCGTTCGGCTTTCGTTCTGAAGCTAATCGTGGCTCTCTAACTAAATCTTCCCTCCCTGTCAAATTATAGTCACAGTTACCAAGTGGAAAGAACATCGGTTAAATTATGATTATCGCAGACGCGCGCTAGTGTATATACGAGAAACTGGACTCTTGGGTATTTTATATATAAATAAGAATTTTTATCTAAAACTCTTATCAAGAGATCTCGAATGTTGACAATCGAAAATATTGAAAATATTAAAATTTGAGACAATCTTTATATATAATTATTAAATAAATTAATATACTTGATTTATTTGCAAGTCATGCTACTAGATTATAAACGATCCGGCCGCACCGGATGTACGATCGTCGCCGATTGCGTTATCGGAAGCCGTTCGCTTTCTACGGCGATCGATGAAATCGCGTGTACAATCATAATTTTCATAATACGTGATCAAGCGGGCGGGACGGGCGAAGGGACAGGACGCGCGGTGGGACCGGAAGCCACGGTTTGTGTCCAGCCGTTGAACCTGGTCTCGTTTAATTCCGCTCACGGAGCGAACCGGGGCTATTATAGCGCTGCACCGAGCGCGGATGATGTTATATACCCGGAGGCTGTCCACCGTTCCACTATCTCCTCCTTTTTCTTTCCGACCTCCGATCTCGAGTTTCCAAGCGATTCCGCCCTCTCGCGAGGTGAAGCTTTTAGTCGTCGCTAAATGGCACCCGCGACAGAAAGAGAGAGAGAGAGAGAGAGAGAGAGA
>NW_021847015.1:0-839 GCF_003651465.1 Formica exsecta
CGACGCTCTAAAGTGTCTTAATCCGCGCGGAAATTCTTGAAAGCATGAGGGTTAGCGAGCGCGAAGAGAGGAGCTTCATACTCTTGCCGTCTCGATAAATTCTCATAGCGGGAGTTTATTGCGCTACGAGGACGTTCTTGGGCATTCCGCGGATTAACTCGTCAAAGTGTTCCCCAAGAAATTGTCCGCTCCGTTACCTTACGAGCTACATCACGATCCTCGGGGTTGTATGCAACTATGCGGCGCGGATCAAAGTTTGCCCTTGCTAAACTTGGAGTTGCAACGTACGCGACGATTCCTCGACCCTCTTTGCGACGACAATCAGAAATTACGAGGGGCACGACGAAGTAATTAGAAATTCGCGCAATATCGATTATCGCCGTGAAAACTGAAGCTCGATCCGGCGCGTTTCCACGCCGATAAACGATCCTTTACTCTCAAAGAGAGTAGGATGTGCAGGAAAATGTGAGCGGACGCTGATCCGTATTTGTACGACACACGTTTTCATCACTTTATGTGCAACGATTGAGAGCGCTCGCGAGTCTAAGGAGTAAAAATTGAATTCCCGAACACGAAATAATAAAAAGGATATGGTGGATTTGTATAATTTGCTCGATCGAATCGTAAGTTATATAAATCGAAAGAGGGCCGCCACGAACGAAAGAAATTTACATATTACGAGCGAAGAAATTATGAGAGGAAAACTAGGAAAAAGAACTATAAAAATTATTGATGTTATATAGGCAAGAGAAATAATAGATTCGATTATTCGGATTAGTCGGACAAATCGGGCGATAAGAAAAATAGAGACGTTCGCATTTTGCACCTCGATCGAAAGG
>NW_021847016.1:0-839 GCF_003651465.1 Formica exsecta
TTTAACGACGCAGGATTCGCAGCCAAGATCAACAATTCAACATGTAGCGAAACCAGAAATCGAGAACATTCGCGACGATCAGTGACGCAATACGGCCGATGTAAAATTTGCTTATCATTAGAGGTTTAACAAAAATTTTACTTTTTAAATTAAAGATATAAGAAAACATTTAACCAAAGTTAATTAAAGAAGAAATTAAAAAAGAAACCAAAAATAAATTAAATTTCAGATTAAAATAACTTAAATAAAAATAATCAAACAGATGAGAAAATCATATTTCAATAATTATCAGTTTTAGGATAAATTTTAATAATTTCTCATATATCGATCTTTAATTTATGCCAGAATAGATCCGTTCGTTTCTAAAGATCATTAATGGCAAGAACCGATTATGATTCGAGGGTTTCGTTACACGACGTCGTCGACGATTCAATGCCCACGACACGAGATCTTCTCGCATGCATTACGAGGAAGAGAGAGGACGGTACTTCTCTTTCTCTCTCCGCGTCATCATCCCTTCGTCTATTCCCGCGCAATACGCCTCCGAGCGCTTCTATAACTTGGTTCTTGCACGATCTCTTTGCCCCGCGCGCATCATTCCGTCCACGTATATGCGTTTCATAAGTGCAGCTTCCTCCGCATCTGACGGCCCTCCTTCATTCGCTTTCGTGTTCGATGTATTGTCAAGGGGTACTTCTGTCTCCGTCTCAAATAAGAGCCGCCCTCTTCGCCAATAACAACGGCAATGCCATTAACCGATCTGCCGAGATCTTTCCATTTTTATCTTCATATCTTCGCTTTCTATATATTTTACACACACACACACACATATATATATA
>NW_021847017.1:0-840 GCF_003651465.1 Formica exsecta
AGAATTTAAGAAAAAAGATAAGTGCTTATACTGATCTCATTCATAATCGTCAATACTAGTTGACGCTTGTATAAATACATAGCGGTAAAGCATTAAAGACGTGCAACATACCTGTTGTTTCTTCTGATTCAATTTATTACGTTTTATGATTTCCTCTGAAGTATTTAAAGCTTCTGCTGCAGCAGCCTCTAATCTACGACGTTGTTCATTTTCTTGATCCGCTGCCTGCAATTTTGTACAATGTTTCATTATTCAATATATGCTATTGTGTTTTTGACAGAATTATGATTCAATGTAATACGAGTTAAAAATTTCGATATCTAGATAAAAGATCACTATTAACATACCTTAAATGCTCTCGCGAATCTGACAAGAAGTGAGAAAAAGGTATTAGCATCAGCTTGTCTCGGACTTTCTCCAAAGAATTCCACACATTCTCGGAAAGCTTCACCGGCAGTGCGTGCGTCAAGTTTCAAACGACGTAATTTTTCCTCAGAATTATTTAAGAAATCGCGCAATACTGTATTGTGCTTTTCTTTGCCGCGCAATTCGTATTCTTTTCGCACAAGATCCATGCCTTTTTCCAGCTCGTGAACGTCGGTTGTTATATTTTCCAGCGAAACTGTTATTAATACACAATTTTACGATATAAATATGCATAAATTGAATAACAGCAAATAGATGTGAAATAGAAATAAAATTTTATATCAAAAACTCAATTGACTTATTTCTACATACTTTACTAACATTCTCGTAATTATAACAAAAAATTTTTTTTATAGCAACCACGTTCTTCTTGAGTACAAATTTCTCATAATCTTATTCAATCTTTAATGACAT
>NW_021847018.1:0-840 GCF_003651465.1 Formica exsecta
AATATTACACAAACACCGTATCAACTTGTCGTCATTGTGCAATTTAATTAAACATTTCATTACGCTTCGAACGACAGGTAAGCGATAGATATACAGATGCAATCGCGATTACATCCGCATATGGAGCGTCCGTGCATGTACGATCACATTCTGACAGGAGGATACGAGTTTAATCAAGTATTTAATTACGAGAAATTAAAATTGTAGGAACGATTTAATTATATTGTATTATCTTATAAGGAAATGCATCGAACTTTTGTCTTTTCGTCGATAAATAATCGTGTTCATATAAAGAGTTTTTTTCTCAATTATACGAAAAATATAAATATATCTTGCTTTTATCGCTTTACAAATGTATATTTAATAAAAATATGCAAGAGTTTATTACATAGATATCATTTAAGGACTACTGATGTCCCTTTTCACGACACGACCATTTACGGGCGAAGCTGGGAAATATCCCCTGTATCAATAATTTTTATAATAATATCGGAAATGATGCAGAAAGATATCTCTCACGTGAACCAAATCGGGGAATAACGCTCTTTTCGAAGCACGATCTACCGAGAAAAGCGTAAGGCCTATCTTTCTTAAAAATGTCTCATTTTTCACATTTACTTTTTAGCGACAACGAAATGGCACCGAATCGTGGATTCGGCGAACTGCACGCTCGCGTTACGCGGGCAGACTGAAAATATGACGGTATTTCAATGAGAAATGAACTTCTTGCTCCGTAATGCTTTGAGTATATATTCCCGTTTCGCTGCTTCGCCTTGCCGATTCGTTGGTACGAGAACATTTTGAAGATTCTCTCTCGTTTTCTCCTCTCCCTGTCTTCCT
>NW_021847019.1:0-841 GCF_003651465.1 Formica exsecta
AAAAAAATTAATTTTATAATAATTATTATTTTAATGCGCCGATATTTTATTATTTTATCATGTGCAATGTTATTATTCGATGATATTCGAGATATAAAAATGCATAAAAAATGGAGAAGAAAGAGAATAAAAATCTCGAAAAAGATGTCTTCAAAACATCTCATGCAGCAAAAATATAATATATATTCACTTTACGTGCGAACTTTATAGATGCTTTTATAAATAAAATCAACAATCTCTTTTACCATTTTTCGCGCTTTGACACATGGAATCTTTACCAACAAAAATATAATAGATTAAACTGTTTAAATCTGGAATTTTTCTTTCTTCAATGATCTCTTATACATTAGTTAAACTATCGGTTAAAAATTCTAGCTTGAATGGTAGTTCCTCCCAAACATAGATATTTTCCGAATGAAATCATAGAATATTCCTCAAAGGTACAAATCCTAAAAGACTTCACTTTCGTCAAAGCAGAACATCAACCGATAAAATTGGTGTCCTTTGAATTCTTATGTCTTTTCTCCAAGCTTTCCCTTCAAAGTCAACCTTCAATTTTCTCTTTCTCTCTTCTTTAGAAAATTCAATTTACTTAGAAAATATGACACATACATGTTATGCTTTATATTTGAGCCTCGTGGTAACGTCAGGAAAAAGATCGTTTGCAAGGCGATTTTCTTCATGATGTATAGAATGATTTGCCTGTCGCTAGTAATGTCACATCGATCATGATAAAGAGCGCAAACGGAAAATCACGTATAATTATTGCATCTTGTGAATATTGACAAAAACGCACGATCCGAGGTTTTCAGAGCGGAACTAAGGCTGATCGGTCGGAATG
>NW_021847020.1:0-841 GCF_003651465.1 Formica exsecta
TATAATAATCGCGATGAGAAGCAATTACGAAAGTCGCGTTTTTTGTTCCTCACTTTTACTACAAAGCATGAAAACACATGATTTTTCACTGATTGTGCACGATACATCTTTCGTCCCTGGCGATATATCGGAATAATCGCTCGCGCGCTTCTTTTGTGCATTCCATTGTGCGTGGTCCACTTTTTCGGTACTTTCCGATGATTTCAGGATCCGGCGTGGCGAACAGGAAAGGCCACTCTTGGTCGGCTTGTAAATCCGCTGCTCCTTGTAAATCCGCCTGTAATTCGCCGGACAAGGGGACGCAAACGCGGGAGGCCTCGCAAGTGGGGGAACCGAGAGGGGGGGAGAGAGGGATGAAAGAGAAAGAGGAATTACGATCGACACGGATCGCGAATTACCTTTCGAAACAGCCCGCGGTAGACACCGGAGGTCGCAGCCGTTGACATCGGAAACTACTTCGATCTCCGATTGCCCGTTCGCGCGATCCACCTGGCCCCAGATTTAGACCCCGAGAAGGGTCCGGTGAAGGGGTCCCTGGCCTTCGCGAAAAATTCCTTTTCGCCGAAGGAACAATCTTCTTCGCTTCTGCGATTTCATCGATTCGCCTGCATAAGCAAAACATAAATGAAGAAATAAATTGCTTTTTACATTAATGCACCATGTTGAAAAATTATTGCACTATCTTTTTAAGCGACATAAAAATTCAAAAGACGTTTCAAAGAAGTCTGAAAATATTATAAAAAATTAGAGTGGCCTTTTAATTTTTCTGTGATTCTTTTGAATATTTGTATTATTTGGATTCTTTCAAATGTTTTTTTTCTCCAAAAAGAGATATATATAT
>NW_021847021.1:0-841 GCF_003651465.1 Formica exsecta
AAGTCGGAAAGGGCAGCTGTCACGAGGTTTACATTACGCTCGACGTAGCTTACGTAGCTACGGTATTTGCAGGTTAAAGTCTCGATGTCGTTAGACCGCCGACAAACACCGCCCACGTTCGGGTGTGACGTCGAGCGCGTCTGGCCTTCCGTCGTGTCGGTTACTCGGCAAAGGTCCTTGCACCCGGCAAGTAGTAGCCTCCTACCACCGGTCAGCTGCCGCGTGTCCTTCAAACCGGCACACATTGACGTCACTCGTTTTCTTTCCGCCCGTCATTTTTGCTAACGCAATCTTTATAGTTCTCCGCTAAGTTACGTAAAGCTGCATATATCTCCGATTCCTACATGAATATCGATATTCGAGTATTTATTTATCACAACTTAGAATATAAGTGCGTTAACAGATGATGGATTGCAAATGTCGTTAGATAATTCCATATTTTCTGTGCTAAGAAAGAGAGTATTATTTTAATATTCTATTAACTTTTTTTTTCTTCGTTATGCAAATATTGATGAAAAAATATTATCGATACCCGTGTATCAATATTGTAATTTATTATTCTGCGAACGGAGGCGTAAGATATTGTACCGTGAAATAATGTAATATTATTGACTGCTCTTTTTATGTTATGAAAAAATAAGGAGATGATGCGAGCACGGAGAACGGTTTATGATGTACTTAGAAGTAAATTTAAGATTTTATAATTTTATATTTTTTATTTCGTGTACCATATATCGCTTAAAGCAGCGGTGATATTAAACTCAGATACGCACGTGAGATGAATAAAACTTGAAAATTATAATAATTGAACAAAGAAAGCAGTCTCTTTTCTTTTTTTTTT
>NW_021847022.1:0-841 GCF_003651465.1 Formica exsecta
ATTATTTTTTGTTTATATTTAAATTGACAATAATACAAAAATTATTTATTTATATATTTATTACATATTTGACTTTGTTTAAAAAAAAATGTAAATTATACTTGACGAACTGCCTTCTCACTTTTAACTCATCCCTATGATCATGAGCGAGCTTTATGAAAACGTTAATTCCATGAAATATTGATCTGACTTTTATCGAATGTCGATGAGGATTATTCAATGTCCGCAAATATAGCATAAAATTTGCAATAATTTGAGATCATTTAAGAAGATTAAAAAATATTTTAGGAAAAATATTTCGTGAAAAAAATTAATCTAAAAAAAGTTAAAAATTAATTTAAAATAACTTAAACTAAATAAATAATTTAAAAAATGAATTCATATACAGGTTATCATTAAAGTATAAAATTTGTATTAAAATGAAATATCTATACATGGGCGTGCGTGCGTATGTGTGTGTATGTATGTATGTGTGTTTTAGTAATATATTAATTTCGTTATTAACACATTTCCCATAAATTTCAATTTTTCAAAGGCTGATTCTGTCGCGATCCTCTTTTGCGAGTTCATTGCGGATCAACTTTATTTCGCGAATGGCTGTGATTAAACCCTTGGTGGCAAATGCGTAAATGAGCGGCACAAAGTGGCATGATAAATCCGTTCGAATTATACAGTGCGACGTTATCGGGTTGTTAACGATTACACGCTAATGCTGCCGCTGCCACGTCATTATGCAAAGCCAGGGATTGATGCAGCAGCATGTGCACGGACTTCCGTTGCTGAAAATGCAGCGGGCTGCAACTCATTCGATCGGAAATTCGTGGCTACAATAATCCCTCGA
>NW_021847023.1:0-841 GCF_003651465.1 Formica exsecta
CAAAAATGTGTAAAACTGAGTAGGAGGTAGATCCTAGGATCAAGTCCCGTTGGAACCTCGTTATTTTTCGTCCGCTCATTCATGCTTACAGTATACGTATGCCCTCTACACATCGGAATTTGGCGCGCTCCCGCCAACGGCCGTCGCTACGAACGCGCACGAACTTCACGCATGATCGCGAGACCGAAAACGGACGCGTCGTAATAAACACTGTCTCGTCTCTTGGTGCCGCCGCGTCGAGTAGCCGGCGACGCTATTTCGGCTTTATTGCAGCGAACGAGTCCCGCACTTTTGTCCGACATATTTCACTCGGGAAGCACTCGAGAACGACCGAGGATACCTCCGCACCGTCCCGCGCGTCTACACTAATCTACCGGAATGTTTTTCCAAGATGACGGTTACTGACCCGCCGAAAGCTTGCTATTCGATTATCGCGATGTCATAATTCGGGATACGTGCGAAGTTTGCGCCGCGAGTATAGTCATCGTAGAGGTTATGAAGCCGCGGACGCGAATAAACAGTCCGTATGTGATGTTACTACGTATTGGTTTATCGCGTCGTGAATACCCATTGATTTAATTGTACCTTACGTTATCGTTCCGCTAACTTACTTTCACTCCGATTACCTTTATCGGCCACTTCCGATCGAGTTGATATCGCGACACGAACGATCCTCGGTACATTATGCGCCATACTATTATCGCGGTATCCCATTTTCGCGATTCCGTTACTAGTTGCACGTTAAAGCGCGGCTTATTCAAATTATGACGGATTATCTTTGCTTTTACACAGTTGGAAAATTTATGTTTTCTTGTTCAAAAATATGCCGGTTAAAATTTTT
>NW_021847024.1:0-842 GCF_003651465.1 Formica exsecta
ACGCCTTGATTTTTCTTCTAGAAAAGATTGTCCCATTTACATTAAATTTCTTGATATAACGCGGACCATTGTATTAAGGATCAAATATTAGGAAGTATGATTTTTGCATTAACGTTAATTTCAGGTGTTTGTAAATTGTGCGTACAAAAAAATAATTACTGCAGATTCATGTTACTTATTTACGTGCAGTATTAATAAGCGATATAGATCATCCATTTTTTCTATAATAACAGCAATAGGCTCACAGTACTAAAGATTCTAGATGAGAAAACTGATAAAAATAAGAGCCGAGGCACGGTATTAGTGCGCAAACTTTTTGTTATCTAATTTCATTAACAAGTATGAATTAAATATGTACATATCGGACCGTTTTTCGATCCATCTTTAGTATAGATAACAATTAGCAGTATGTAATAATTAAATTTTTATTCACATTTTAACAAGAGCATATTAATTGTTTCAATCAAAAATCAAAACTGAAAGCGGTAAATGATAAGTGACCGCGCTTCGGCTCTTATTTGCTAGTTTCTTCACCTAGTATTTTTTCTATGATAATATATTTATTATATAGTATATTTATATATTCACATTAGTCGTGATACAAATTATACAGTTATATAGTTATGATACAATTATAATACTAACATATATAGTACGTTATAAATCTGCCATTATTTTCATAAAAACAAACATTCACATTGAGAGAACTTTCAATATAAGATCATATTTTATATTATACAAATTAAAATTAAAATAAACTTTATTAAAAGAATTATCAAATTTCTTTCTCTTTCTCTCACACACACACACACACACACACACATGCATGCACACACACATTT
>NW_021847025.1:0-842 GCF_003651465.1 Formica exsecta
AAGTCACGAATTTAATCCAAAGAATACCCAATATATTGCAAGTTATAAAATTGCAGAAATTTTCATCGTATTTTTACTAAAGATGAGTTAGCAAAAAAGGAAAGATGCTTATCTACCTTTATCATATTGGTACATATATTTCACGAAGACATACAAGATATGCATCAGAGTCACAAATTTTATTAATGTTTCGCTTTTGATTCTGCAATCAATAAAACGATTATACATATATGTATATGTGTATATGTGTACATATATCTTTTTTAAATTGTCTAATCAAATATTCTACGAATGTATATATTATTTTACAAAATTGTATATTATTTTACAAAAATATGAGTATTATTTTGCAAAATGTGTATATCATTTTGCAAAATTAATACGAATATAGTTCGATTTCGTGACACGCAAAAATGACAATGCTACAATCATCGCTTGACGAACATACATGTCCACTATCGGCCGATCAACTTCAACCTCTTATCGACTCGCCTCTTTAACCCGTGACATTCTATCGCGCATCCCTTGTCCCAATCTCACATTCGGAAAAGATAATCCTATTTTCGATCTGATCCGATGCTGTATTCGCTCGCAGGGTTAAATGATTGCATTCATCCTGTAACTGTGTATCTGTGATCCCTCTATCTTTCTCTATTACGCTTTCTGCAATCTAACGAATTTGAATGCAAATTCGTTATAAACCCAAAACAATGAACGAATAGGACTGGTGTTGACTTGTTGCCATTTTATACGGCATATCGGTAAAAATAAAGGACGAATTTGTGACAAATCTCCGTTTTGCGCACATTCCTATATCTGCATACACGTATCTCCCAGTTTTT
>NW_021847026.1:0-842 GCF_003651465.1 Formica exsecta
TTTTTTTTTTTTTTCCATTAACGCGAACGCATATCACATATCTTTTTGGAATAAAGCTGTAAATAAAAATTGTAAATAATATAGGAAATATTGTAACGCACACGCGTTTCTCTCTTTAGAATGTTTTCATTTTTTTACGAAATCAATTTTTGCAACAAAACTGCAAATAATAGAATCGCAATAATCGAAACCCTAGTAACAAACGGTAGTACTACAAACGATATGCCGTGAGGCAAAACAAATTACCGCGTGCTAGAATCGTAATTAAAATACGCGTGACGGTCCCCGGAAGCAATAAGCGAAAGCAGACGCTTTGTTGCGTGTCCGGTCGCTTTTACCACCAAAAAGATCCGTATTTAAGCTCCGCCGAGCCGGGTCCGTTTCCGCGTCGTTCTCGGTCCCGGGAGTATTCCCTCTCACTCAGACGATCGCTAATTATTGACGGTGGTGGAAACGCGCATTAAGGATCCCTCCTCCTCCTCCCTTCAACGCAACAGCAGGGGTAGACTCGTTTTTACGTATTTTACCGTGTCTGTTAAAAAACCGCCGCGGCTCATTAACCGGCGCCGGTGTTTCCGCCGAATACATTTCTCCTGGTCGCGAACGGCGCAATAACCGTATAATCAACGCGTATCTCTCTCTCTCTCTCTCTTCTCGCGAATAATTGCGGCGCCAACGCGACGGGACACGGCGTTTTCCCATCGCTTTTCTTCTCGTTGTTTTTTTTTCTTTCGACGCGTGACCGGATACGACGCGGGAAAATGCACTAGCGAGTTTCTTCCGGCGCTCCACTAGTTCGAGTTTATCGTTTACCGCGCGCTCTAATAGAGAAATAACGAAGA
>NW_021847027.1:0-842 GCF_003651465.1 Formica exsecta
TCCTCCTCCTCCTCCCCGTCCCTCTCGCCGCACGCTCATGCTCTTTCTCGACCGTCGTCCGGGTACCATCGTTTTCGCGTGTGTACGTGGGCAAGGCGCTCGATATTTCAGGCCGTCGCCCACGAGAAACGCAGTTCCTGGGGGCGTGTTCCGCCACACTGCCATGGACGGCGGCGGTAACGACGAACCAAGCCCAGCGTTACCTCCACGTTCGTTTACACCAAGAAACGTCACGAGAGAAGAAAACCGAGAGCTCTGGCATAATTTCCGCCGGAGACGCCGGCGAGTTCGCCTCTTGCTCGCTACGTCCGATCCAGACGAACCAGAATCGTGTCGAATCATACGAGCGTGTGCGCGAATAATCGAAATTTCGTTGCTCGTCAATTGCGTTTGAAACTGATATAATTCCGATTACAAACACGATATAGATTCGAAAATATTGATTCTCTTATGCCAATCGCATCGCAAATTCATTATCGCGAGATAATATCGAAATCTCTTGTGTGTTAGTTAATCAGAATTATATTAGTTTTTTGATTCTCGCTTTTAGATTTTTCATACGAAAAAATCTCGTGAATTTTTAAGCGATCGTCTAAAACGCGCAAAGGGAATTAACGTTGCGTGAAGCACTTTAACGGAAATGGTGTCTAAAAAAAGAACTTTAAATGGCACATATACGGTGAATTTAAAAAGAGAATGGACTTATCTGTTTCATGACTACGAATCCCGTCGCTTATTTTAGTTTCACAGAGACAATAAAATTATACATGACATTCAAAAGACGCGCTAGTTAGATTATTTCATAAAAAAATCCTAAGATAATTATATTTTATTTCAAAGAA
>NW_021847028.1:0-842 GCF_003651465.1 Formica exsecta
GATATTATTCCGATCGTTCGTTACGAGAATCGGCATATATTATTTATTCCACATTCGTATCTATCGTTTTGCTTCTCTCGGCAAATCGCACAGCAGAGATGTTGTCCGTAATAACCGGCCGGACGATCGCGTCATCATCTCATCGCTTCACACGAATAATCGTAATCTCGATAAAGACCATAATAATTTCTACAGGCAACGTTGCAAAAAGCAAGATGAAGGATCGCTTCGCCTGCTTCAAATATTACGACGACCCGAACGATCCGAGGATGCTCCAAAACTTTCGCGGCTCGTGCATTTCAAGACGCTACAAAAGAAGTTCCCGCGGGAGTGATTCGGACGAGCGGCGGAAACGGTAAGAATAGTATTAAAATTCCATTATGATCTATTCGCGAGATCGATTCTACATGTATCGTCGTGTCGGCGTTGGAGGAGCGGCGCTTTTTCCGGATCGCAATTTATGCGCATCGGTTAACGGGCGTGGACGGCCCGCGAACGAAATGATAAATTGGTCATTTCTCAGTTTCCCGGCGCGTTTTACAGACGCGCGGAGCGCGCATTTCTCGCCGTCCGTATCCCCGACGGGAATCGAACGCCCCGACCGTTCGGTCCGTTTTGCATTACAGCGAATCGTCCATGTTGGACCGGGTCGGACTTTGCATACTGATTATCCCGGCGTGATTGCGGGAACGAAAGGGTTGCACGCAAATCGGACGGCGGGAAGGTCGTTGCCACGTCGGCGGGGCGTTGAAGGGATGCGGAGGGACGGGTAAAGTCCGCCGTTCTAATGCTATCGATTCCTAGTGCTTAGCATAATGAGGACAGGCAGTGCCGGATAACGC
>NW_021847029.1:0-843 GCF_003651465.1 Formica exsecta
GCGTTTCTCGGGTTTGTCGGGAATCTCCGACATTCCTGTTACCTGTCCAAGTTGAGGCGTTTCTCGGCTGTCAGGAGTCTCCGACACTGTTCCACTCACGCTTGTATATACCGTGCCGTCTCCCGCTAGAATAACGCGCCATTCTGCATAACGATCGCTTACCGAAACCCATATCACAACGTTTACAAATTTGTATATATGTGTATATAAATATTGACTAAATTTTTAACAACACTTGTACAAAGCTTTTCATGTGTATGCGCTTAAAAGACAAAACTGATTATAATTGGCACTTTTACACCATACATACGTATATAAGGATGTATATATATATATATAAAATTCAGTTCATTATACTTATTGAGCAATATTGCCAATCCATATAATTTCGAAACAGTTCTTATATCTATTTTATAAGTTTATTATATAGATTTAAATATATCCAATTTTATGTTAACAAATTCAATATCAATAGTTAAAAGAAAAAAAATGGTTAACATAAATATGTTGCAAAAAAAATTCTTTAAAAATAAAAATTGTATATTTTTATAATTAAATTCAATAATATTCTATTGAAATTAATTTAACATCACTTGTAGTGTTAAATAAAAATAAGTGCAAGGAAATACGTTCTACATCAGCACAGTTGTAATAAATTAACTAAGATGCAACAGGTTAGATTAATTTTATGACTAGACCTTTGTAATTTCACAATGAAAAAATAGATGGTTTGTTGTAAAAGTCATAACTGGTTCTTCTTAGCCTCCGATATGCTGTATTTGCGATTCTTCAAATTAATCACAACGACGGTAATATTATCCGCAGATCCTCTACAAAACATAA
>NW_021847030.1:0-843 GCF_003651465.1 Formica exsecta
ATATATATAAATTTAACCTTGATTGACATTATTTAAGCTTTCTTCTGATAATTTATAATAACGTGCTTTGTATATGTGTTTCGTATGATGGATTAAGTAGAGCAGAGTAGAGTAATTATTAACATAATCGCATTATTACGGACTGGCAAAATATTATATCAAAAGGCTATATATACACTGTTCCGTTGATGACATTATAGTAAGAACAGAGAGACTAATACGATTGAAAGTTGAATTGTGGTAAATCACTTTGAATTAGCAGATAATATCGAAACGTCTGAGTCCTCGTATAATATAATATATATCTAACATATTGAACAATTCATGTATAAATAAGCTGATTAATTATAACTACAATGTTTGATAGCAATGCGAAGGACTGTATCATACACGTGCACGCAATGATCAAATCGCATCACATTAATTTAACATAATATCTTGACTATCGTAAATAAAAAGAAAGAAATATTTTGTTGGAATTTTATATTTTTTTTGTTGAAAGAAACATCAAAAAAATTATATTATAAAAATACTGTCACATCTTATATACTTCAAAAATCGATAAGCGAAAGAAAATAGATCAGAAGTGTCACTATATCATATATGTGTGATATTATAGTTAACATCTTATACCGTAAACGTAGTTTAAAATTCCATTCTACGTCATGCTATACTTCAAGTGTCGTTTAAATCTAAAATGTCATTGACGGCACCGCTCTTAGAAACAAAGTTATAAACGTCATAATAAATTCTATTTTTGCTATTGCACATAATTTAGACATATGTATAAGAGTCTCATTGTGTCAAG
This sequence comes from Formica exsecta, assembly GCF_003651465.1. Classification (NCBI taxonomy): domain Eukaryota; kingdom Metazoa; phylum Arthropoda; class Insecta; order Hymenoptera; family Formicidae; genus Formica; species Formica exsecta. The sequence goes on from NW_021847030.1 coordinate 809, forward strand.
TTCTATTATTAATGTACTTATGCATTGCTTAGCTA
>NW_021847031.1:0-843 GCF_003651465.1 Formica exsecta
TTTTTTTTCCCGATAGAGTCCTATGCCCAAGCGTCGCGAAGCTTCCGACGCTTTAATCGTCACGGTTCTCTCTGTACGATAAACTTTTCACCGGCACGTACGCGCGCGTATCTACACGAGAGCACACGCCAAATGTCTGAATTACGAGAGAGGCGAGCGTGTGTGGATACGGCGTGTGTGAGAAAAAGGTGAAAATGAAATAACGCGATTAAAATGCTCTCGCATGTCCGGCACGCGGTCGCAAGAGTTTTATCGCGCGCGACGCACGTCCCTTCCTCCCCCTCGTCACGGCGGAAAATTCGCGAAAGAGATCTACGGCGGTCGCGCAAACAGCCGAGAATTAGGGGACGCTTTGTGGAGATGCGAGAATCATTGAGAGTAATGCTCGTAAGTTACGAAGAGTGAGGGGAACGGAGGGAAAGGGATGAGGGTGAGGGGAATGTGTTGGAGCGATGAGCGAATCAGACAACGCTGGGAATGCACGCGTGCGTTTTCCGGAAGAAAAAGCGTGTACGGCATGCATACGTTGCGGAGAAGCGAGGACGTCAAGAATTAAACGCGATTCCCGCGCGTTTAATTCAATGAGCGAGCAAAACACGCGGGCAAAACACGGCAAAATAAAAGTGACAACCGCACCACCGGGAATTAATCTTTTCGTGTACCGGGAAATATTTTTGTCACGATGCCGGACGGGACCAGATTTAATGTCGAAAAAGTTTCGGGCGTAATTCATACCCGACGTACATAAAACGGATAGTTCGAGCCGTGCCGGATCTCCTCGGATGGAAATCGTGTACCGTGCATGCAAGGGCATGCAATAGAGATTTCGATAGGCAACTTTCC
>NW_021847032.1:0-843 GCF_003651465.1 Formica exsecta
TGTGTGTGTGTGTGTGTGTGTGTGTGTGTGTGTGTGTGTGTATATCATACACATCATTGTATATTACTTTTTATTTTCATTTGCATCTGTATTTGACAAAATTATTTGGAGTATCGTGGTATTTATTTGAACAAATCTGTGTTAGATTATTATTTAATATATTTTTCATATCTAATATCTAAAATATTTATTTTTTAATACTTATTTAATACTATATATATATGATTCATTATAATTTGTAACACTTTTGAGGAGATACTTGGGAGGCTTTTGGGATATTAGCAATATTAAATTTTTTATTACATCTTATATTTATACTATTTAGAATTTTAGTTTAATAAATTGAACAAAGAAAGTTGTATGTATGTATTTATTGCTAATTTATATTATGCTTTTTTATTATACTGTCTACATAGCTCTATTTATTTTATTATATTTATTAAAATGTTTATATTATATTATATGAAACATTATTTGTCTATGTTTTCACGAGAAAAAATCATATATCATAGAATCTATGGTTATACTTTAGTATTTACTTTTTATTATAGTTTGCAATATACTTATATTGTATATGGAAAAGAAGAAATGTTGTATTATACATTATTATATTTATTATTTATTTATAATATAGTGTATACTATATATTATAAAATTTATTATTTTTCCAGGATATTTGTGATTGCTGTTTGAAGAAGACAAACTTTGAGTGATTATTGAGATTTCTCATTGGCTTTGGGAAACTGCGTTTTAATTTGATTATTGAGGTATACGATATTATATTTTTGTTATTGCTATTGATCTTTTAATATTGAAGAAATAAATAAATTATATATATATATA
>NW_021847033.1:0-844 GCF_003651465.1 Formica exsecta
AGGATCAGAATGAAGTAGCAAATATGTAGCGCTGATTTAGCGTTGACTAAATAAAATATTACGCTTAAACTTCTCGATTTCTATCAAGAACACTCGAGGATAGGAAATCAAACCAGTTTTCAGCTCGATATTAGTAGAGACTGATAAAAAATATGGACACTTTTTTTGTTAGATTATAATTATCTCTTTTCTCTTTCTCTTTCTCTCAGTACAAAGTTCCACCTTCTTCTCAAGAATTCTTTATTTAATTTCTTTTTCAGGCGCAAATTGAGTCTAGCCTTTATTAAATGCAGCATTAATTACATGATTTTCTTTTAGATCATAATATTTAATCACAAATAATAATATGTAAAAATATGTAATTTATTTTGCACAAGATTCTTTCAAATTGTGTGTATGTGTGTGTGTTAATGTTGCGTTATATTTTTAATTTCTATTAAGTAGCAAAATGTGTTTGCTGCTTATTGTAATATATCGCAGTAGTAATCTTGCTTCTGTTCGGGTTTTATCCTATCTTTGGACGTTTACATCCCGACTAAGGAAATTAAAACGGAATGTGACTTTACTTCGGACGACGAGAGCTAATGCACCGTGGAACGTTGCATTAGCAACATTATCTTCTTCATAGCTTCGCAAGTGTAATTCACGAGTATTGCATCGCACCGCCGGAAGTCGAGCGCCCTCGAGTAAGCTATGCGGGCGCATTCCTGAAAATATAACTGCGTTTGCTGGAGCGTGCGCGACTTGTCCCGTTAACGTGTACGCAACAAGCACGCATAATCAAGCAAGATGGCGACATGTAATAATTTGTACCGACCTATATTTTACGATATCGCAAAATTTG
>NW_021847034.1:0-844 GCF_003651465.1 Formica exsecta
ATTTATATATATATATATATATAGAGAGAGAGAGATAAAATGTGTTTATATCTTATGATACTACTTCATGCATCACGCGGTTTATTGCATGCTTGCCAAATTATGGATGCAATTTAAAAAATTTTTTAATATGTGTGGAAATATGTACACAGTTTTAATATTAAGTAATTAAATTTTTGCCTACGCGCGATTAACATAGTTTGGTATTCAAAATTTTGGTGCACATTAAAAATTCTTTAAAAATTTCCAGTTGCTTATATTCACTGAAAAAAATACGTTAAAATTTGTTTAGATCTTTTTCTAATAACTAAGGACTTTGTAATTACAAGATTGAAAGATTTCTGGTATGCAGCATAAAGTATGGGCAAATCGTCAGAATGTATTCTCGATTCTACCCATCTTTGCGTGAGATATTATCCGCAGGTTTTCCCAACAGTGTCGGCTGTCGGTCTCCCCCGTAGTGATTCCGAAAAATCCTAACCGGGATTTACACCGGGAAATTTCCCAGGCCACAAAGCCTCTCTGTCGGGGGCGAATCGGGCGTTCTGCGCTCCCTATTCTTTGCCTTACGAACATGCGTCGGTATATATACCCAAAGGCACAATTATTTTTCGTCGAACGCTTTCACATTTCCTAGAGTGAATTGCCGGCGACGCGCTTAGCACAGGCAATATGACGCAACGGGAATAACCAATTAACGACCGGAGTCGATAGGGTCATTCTGCGAAAACGAGAGAAGAACGGGAGACTGCGTCGCGTTGGCCGAAAGCATCGTTTGCTATGCGACAATCAAGCCGTATATTTTTCACGCCGTTTTTCCGCCAGCAGATTTGATATATAGGGT
>NW_021847035.1:0-844 GCF_003651465.1 Formica exsecta
AAGATGTCTTCGACAAGCAAATGATGAAGACGTAACCGGAAGGGATTATTTACGAAGCGGCAATGGGTGCTTGCGTCATACTTACCCTCGGTAATTAACTATCGTTTCGACAATTGAATTCATCATTGATGCAGCAAACAATGCATACTTTTCAATACAATCCCAAATTATTCAAACTATTCGATTACAATTTATATTATACTATATATAAACGAATTTAATTTATATATTTGATTACACATGCAAATTTTCATCAACATTTCATTCATCAGTTATCCAGACTTCAAATTATCGGCATACGTGCAATTTTCAATAAATAAGAGTATAAAAAAATTCAATTTAATGGGACGTAAAATTTTGTACGAAAAAGAAAAAAAAATATGAGTTTATCTTACACAATATATTTATCTCGCTTCGCATTTTCGTCAGTGTCCCGAGTCCAAGTTGCAGCAGGTGCAAAGGGAAAAGACGCGCTGCACATACGTACACCGGAAGAGAGGGAGGGAGGAAGGGCAAAGGGGAGCCAGATCCATGCCTCGTGAATGTTTTCGCGGCGAAGTTATTCGCGATAATTATGATTCGTCTTTCCTCGATATATTTTTGGAGTAATCGAAGAGTATTTATGGAAGTTATATCTATCGAGGCTCTTGTGAAATACGTAACGCATAAAACACGCGACACTTATTTATTCAATTTGACAAATTATTCCCTGAAGAGGATATTGACATTTCGTAAAAAGTCAAAGGTCCACAATGGCGCGTTATTTATTTAAATTATGACATTATATATATATATATATATCTTTTTTTAATACAAATTATATAATTTTACATATTTTTTAGGT
>NW_021847036.1:0-844 GCF_003651465.1 Formica exsecta
ACACACACACACGCCACACATATACACAGATGTAACACATACATAGCACGGGCGCGCCGTCTCATCCTGTACGATAGAGTAGATGTTAACATATTCCGTCGCGTATCGTAGTACACGCTCGTGCTCTCCCGGCTTTATATAAAGCCTTTGTTGGGATAAAACGCGTCCAGAAATATAAATAACTACGTTATAAGCAGCCACAAAATGCTATTAACTCGGATGATTTATGACGACGATCACGACACAAGTTTCGATAGAGGGGAAAGAACTTGAAACGCTATTTTAACGAGATTGAAACAAAAAAAAAAGATACTGTTTAGTTTTCATAAAAATAGGCATTCTTCTCTGTTTCTCATCAAGTCTAATGAATAGAGATTATCGCTAATTTTCCTACATATATGAAAAGCGAGAATGATCGTTTCTCGTAATTATGATCGCCGGATTTCCTTTTTTTTTTTTTTTTTTAAGCGTGTGGGGCAGAGGTATTCGAGAGGAGAAACTTCCCGGGAAAGAACCCGAAACTTTACTAATTACATCGGAAATCTGAAAACGTAGTAGTGACTCCGCATACGAGGGTCGACGTCTCCCCCATTCACAACTTTCCCAATGTCAGGGCCGCGGGCGTCGCACGAGACGGCGCGACGCGGCGCATCGACCAAGCCGCGCGGCTCTTTCGTTGAAGAAACGTATCTTTAATTAACGTCAACCTTAACACAAAACGTCCGCGTGTCCCCCACGTGAATTCTTCACGTCTATCCGAGAGTTAGATTCGGTCGCCCTCGCGCGCGACAGATCGGTTCTGCGTACGTTAATTCGAGAGATAAAGAGAGGAGATACAAAAATA
>NW_021847037.1:0-844 GCF_003651465.1 Formica exsecta
ATTTGGTAATAATTCAGTACTGATATTTTTGTCAAACTTATCATTTTGTTTTGTCAGTTCTTCAATATTTATAATTTCAGTAGGAAGCGTTTGAAAATTCTCTATTGTGTCAATAATACATTCAGATTCATCAATTGCATTACGAGCAACAATATGCATATCAACATTATCATTGACTGTAAAACAAAGACTCATTTATAATTGACAATAACATGTTACAGTTTCTTAGTATATATTTTTCATAATATAAGCAAAAATTACGATTCTTACCAATGTCTTTATTCAATGGCATGACTGGTATTTTCAAACTTAGATTTTCACTTGTATTTATACATAGATTGTAGTTTGACATGACATTAGAGATAAATTCATTTCGCAATTCAGTACTGAGATTTTTATCTAACGTATCATTTTGTTTCGTTAACTTTTCAATATTTATAACTTCAGTAGGAAATGTTTGAAAATTCTTTGTTGTTTCAATAATACATTCAGATTCACCAGTTGTATTTTGAGCAACAGTATCCGTGTCAACATTATTATTGACTGTAAAACAAAGAATCATTAATAATGAACTATAACATGCTATATTTTTTCAATATATGTTTTTCTAATATAACCAAAAATTACAATTCTTACCAGCATATTTACTTAGTTGCACAACTGGTACTTTCAAATTTAAGTTCTTAGCTATTGTATCAAGCATTTTATAATTATCTGTATCAAAAAGCATTTTATATCAATTAGTACTTTCTTAAAATAATTCAGCTAAAACTAACAGGAAGAATGCATCTACCAATTTTGTTAAAGTTGATGCAACATATAATCTTATTATATTTACAGAATT
>NW_021847038.1:0-844 GCF_003651465.1 Formica exsecta
ATACGTATCCCTGACCCGCTTCTTAGTCCTGGTCGAGCAGTCCTAACGGTGACAGGATGAACCGGCGATAATTTACTGTATAAGAGCTCTATGACTTGTTAGCGCAGAAATGCACGATAACGGCATTTATCAGGGATATTTCCTTACCGTGTTCTCGAATTTTATCTCACGCAAATTCGGCCTAACGATAAATATACCTGACTTGACCTGCGTACCAACAAGGTTTCCACTTTCCTGGGAAAACTTGAAATCTTTTCTTTCTATTATATGTGGATTCAAAGGCTCTTGATAAATTAATGAAATTTTGTAGTTTTCTTTGATTTTAACTTCACTCTTATCACAGTGAAATAAGCACTTCTGGTCTGGTTTATATTTTACGTAATATAAAAAAAAAATTCTACGATTTATTAAATTTTTATAATAAACTGTTATAAAAATATGTTAATTTTTCTCTCAAGTCACATTTAAATTGAAACATTAGTTAATTTTTTGGAAAAGTAATTTTAGACAGAGATATTTGATTGAAAATACACTGCAATTTTCACGATCTCATTAGATTTTCTTTACGCGATTCTATCTCGTGAGATTTTTACAAAAGTGCGATTGTTGAACATACGAATGATGGAGCTCACAGACTACATCTAGCAATTTTATTCCTGGCACACCTCGCGAGTCCGTGTACATACGGGACTGTACATGGGCGCGTCCAACAATGCACGCCTGCACTGAATTATTCATTCCCGCGATGGAGAGAGAGAGAGAGAGAAAGAGAGAGAGAGAGAGAGAAGTCGCTGAATCTCTCCTCTCTCTCTCTTTCTCGTCTCGTCTCGTCTTCGTTTTCATC
>NW_021847039.1:0-844 GCF_003651465.1 Formica exsecta
TTGGAAATATTACTTTGAAAATTCCACAGCCGAAAACACAAATATTGATAAAGAAATACTTCCTTGGACGATTCTGATTCCTCGATTTCTATTTTAGTACAATAAAATTTCTACGTTTTAATGTTCGATATTATTGATCAATACTTTCGATTTTACGAGAAACTGTTGTTTAATGAAACAGCCGCGCGATCTCGGACTACGTAAGGTTTTTTTGATATTTATCGTATACACCCGGTATATTTTCGTTTACTGCAGACTGCGGTGAGGGTATCTGCGTGGAAAGCGCGTAGGGTGAATCAGCACGTATGCATTTCGACCGGCGGAGTGGTCCTCGTCAAACGGAAGTGTTTCACGTTGACTCAACCATGAAAGCCACGGTAGTGTGACTGTCTAGTGTGCTTCACATGATTTTAATTCTGTCAGAACAGGTGCACGCAGAAAACAGCTGTACTTGAAAACAGTACTGATATACGTGAAGAGATTTTCAATTCTTTTTCTATTTTTTTATATAGTAGGAAAATTTTTATTGAAATTTATGCGAAACTTGGGAGTTGAACGAGATTTGTGAGGCCAGGAATATCGTTCAGTCATATTGTTTTGCATTTAATGAATCATATCAATGTCACTATAAAGCTGCGACAGCTTTTGATCATGGTCCATGCGCAAATGCGAGTGTTTTCTTTGCAATTCCATCGCGCAATCAGCAGTCGGAATTCTAAAGACTAGACGTGCTATTTCCGGCATCGAGCGTTCCAAAACAGGGGCAGGTCCAATTTCTGTCATATCGTTTGACACGCTTATGTTAAGGTGTGGACGCGAATCTATGTTCATCATTTATATCCGT
>NW_021847040.1:0-845 GCF_003651465.1 Formica exsecta
CCCTCGCGCCTCTCGACGCCGCCGCCCGCGCGCTCGAAACGTCGACGCAAATCGTCTCTCGCGCCTATCAATTGAACGATTCGAGCGATCAGAGAATTCTGGTGGATCTTCCTCGGCGCTTGCCTCGACACTTTTCCCGCAGAGACTCGAGACGCTTGTCGCATCGTCGCGCCCACGCGAGATACGCGTCCGCCGTCGTGATGTCGCGCGCGCTATCGAGAAGATCGCGCTCTTCCATCGTCCTTCGATCCATTACTCATTCCTCAATGGACTCAAAGTCTTTTTATTAATAAACCACGTATCTTCCTCGTCGTACTCCTCTATGTAAAATAAAGCTCTCGTCTCGAAGTCATTGCACCAGTGATTCGATACGTCGAAAATTTCTTCGATGAGATCGTACGCCCGTACTATTTCACTGTGCATTTTCTTTATGTGCGTCAATATATCTATCGTAAAACTCGGTTGAATTCGTAAAAATGCGCGCAATCCGCGCAATATCTCTCTTTCTCTTCGAAGTAATCTCCGTTATCGAATTCGCAACCAAATTTGTAGAAATAATACACGACATGATTCACCTCCCACGAAAAATTCGGAACGTATCGCCGCTTCCAATTGCGGTAAAGTAAATAGCAGTCGGTTCCAACATCCGCGAAGGATTCGTCGAATCGCGCGTTACTCACTTCTCGCATTCTTTCGTAAAACCGATTTTTTCTTTACAATATAATGCAGTGCTGGGATTTACTTGCAACTTTTGGTCGGATTTCTTGACTCAGGCCTATTGCTCCCCTCTTACTGCTCGGGTCTTAGCAACGCAGCGCCAGACGCTCGTAACTAAGGAGCGCGTC
>NW_021847041.1:0-846 GCF_003651465.1 Formica exsecta
GCACGACGTACCCGACCAACCCTCGTTCGTCCGATTTCTATGCACATGCCAGACACCATCGGTCATTTGTTGTTCGCTCCGTCGAGCAATCCCGTCTGTGAAAGTCTGCATCGTTCTTTCGCTTGCGCGGCATGTGGTACGCTTGTGCGGTTTGAGATCGTGAGTTATGCTCGCGAGCATGGTAATTACGCGCGAATTTTTACTTTCTTTTCTGATACCACACAGACAGGACATTCCTGTTTTTATCGCGATTACTTCGCGTGGCTAAAGCACGCTTTCCGTTCGTTCCCTTCGATATAGTTTGATAGACAAATCACGAATCCTCCTGATATGTATACTGCTCACGAACAGTAATAATAAAATTTGTTCTGTAAATTCTTCGAGTCAATTTAAATTTGATATTTTCTTCGTAGAAGTAGTAGAATATCTCTCAATAATAAACCATAAATTTTTAAATTATATAAAATTAATTATTAATTATGTAAAATTTTTACTTGAAATTTCTAAATAAGTAAATTTTATTATCGGTTAGTGATTCTGAAGAATATCTCGCAAAAAATTTTGTTTTCAATTAGGTTGAAATAATATATATATAAACTCTTGGCGATTTACATATTCGTGGCATGCTTGTGTTTTTGCTGAATTGTCTCATTCAGCTTAAAGTCTCATGTAGATGAATATTCTAGTTGATTCTATCAGGTGTGTGCTACGAAGCAGAAATAGAAGTAAGATTCATCAAGTGTTAACATATATAGATCTTGCATACGCTTTTGATGCGTTGCTTGACTCAGTCGTTGGCAGATTGCCTATTTAATGTCATCACGCGTCGTTTCGAACTTCTGTAAC
>NW_021847042.1:0-846 GCF_003651465.1 Formica exsecta
AGAGAGAGAGAGAGAGAGAGAGAACACGTTCGACGTGGTGCGACGTAACGAATTTGGTTGACGTTTCGCGCGGACACCGCGCAGAACTTTTATTAAGCCTAAACTTCATTAAGCCGCGCGTTCACGCTCCAGCTTTGATACCAATGGATCCACGATTGGCGTATCCGATACTCGTATCCATCGCGTGAATACACCGCGCAGGCACGTGCCGTTAGGCGCACCGGCAAACGACGCCGATTGTTCGTATTAATTGTTGTAAGTCACGTATTCCGCGCGTGCTCCTCCATGACGTCGCGCTGCTCGCGCGCAATTTAATCGCGCCCTTCCCCTCCCCTCTACCGCCTGGACTACACAAACGCATCGCGCGAAGGTATTCACACGCTGCATCCGTTATAATCTGGTAGCTATCGCTTCAACATTTTTGTTTTTCTTTTCGCCACAATGCTAATCTGTGACAAATTGTCTTTATTTTCCTATTCTATAGTTGCGTGTATTTTCATTAAAGGATAAAATTCAAAGATTTAGCTTCTTTTTATAAATCCTTTTATTTTTTTACAATCCATGTTAATTTTTCCCCTTTGCATATTTCATTCCGTACTCTGATAGTCCGCTCTACTGTCACAATACAACATACAATAAATCTGTTTTTGTGGGAAGAAATTTTTATACACGGTCATCGTGTATGCGCTATTATTACTCGATCACTTGTACGATACTTTGAAAACGAGTGCTCTAAATTTCTAACTCATAAATTTTGCTGCACGTTTTCAATGAAATTTATGTCTTCTTTCAGTAATATTCTCAATATTTTGTATTTAAGTTGGGAATGACGTCAAATGAAGTTTC
>NW_021847043.1:0-846 GCF_003651465.1 Formica exsecta
TATATATATATAAACTGTCGAACTAAATATCAAACCTTTTCCTTGGTTATGACAACATTTTTCAAAAATACGATGAGTCATAATGTGTGGTGACTATTTTTCGACAAAAATAATTATGTGTAATAAAGTAAAAGCATATTTTTCATACACAACTGAAGTTCTTTTCAGTCGTAATAATCTCAGAGAAGCCATGTATTCTCTACTCTGCGCGTACATTTTTACGTTCGTGATGTTTGTTAATTATATGCCTGCTAGACATTTATGTTAACGTAAAATAAATCCGACGTCATAAAATGTATATCCGTATATATTTGCGAATCTAAATTCTGCCATATTTAGCTGCTTTAGGAAAATTTCGAGGCATATTTTCCTAATTTCTTTCAAGAGCTCTACAACTAAATAGTTCTATATCAGTTCCTTGCCAGTATAGTCTTCTAGTAAGCCTTTTTCATTTGAAAAAGAATGCACGCTTATCTAGAGTACACTCATGATATCATATATATATAAAATGATAAATGCGATAAATAATAATCTTTCAAATTCATTGAGAAAAAATTATCTTGAACTTGACCGAACAAACAGTGATCATAGAACATCCGTGATAATTATGAATACGCCATAAATGTAGAAATAAAATTTTCAATTTTCCACTATCATACAGTGAATGAACAGAGATGTTACAATTTTATTGTCGTATATACAGATAATTTACATCATATATTATCGAAATTCAAAGTCATCTAAATTGCAAGCTGTTTTCAGTTTCTGTTTTACGCGGTGCAAATCTTTCTCCCGCTCAAAATTTCCGCTCCAATAAGAAGTACGACGCAGAAAAGGGGGAAAAAA
>NW_021847044.1:0-847 GCF_003651465.1 Formica exsecta
CTCTCTGAATCTTACAGTTCGACCAGCCTGAACAGACATTCGTCCCCGAATGTTCAATATGTCTCAACGCCTCACAATTCCCCTATTTGGAGCTATCCAAACTGAGGTACGTTGATCTATTTTAAGATTCTGTAACGTACAGGTTGGCTCAATGGCGCCCTTTTAGATGCGGAGTGTCGCGGCAAGAGGGGATATCGTGATGTCATTGGTGGAGTAGCTGTCCCATTTTTAATTGGTCTCTTAATAAAATGTCTCTGTCTTACATATGATTTCAAACTGTTCTTCTGTTTCTTTCTATTCTTTTGTTATCACCAATGACGTCACGACCAATCAGAGAATAGTGCCCGATTGAGGCAATCTGTACGTCGTGTACGTTACAGAATCTTGGATCCATTCCACTTCTGAAGGTTGTAAGCACGAATGAGCGGACGAAAAATAACAAGGCTCCAACGGGATTCGATTCTAGGACCTATCTCCTACTTACAATGAGTCAAACGAATCCCTTGCCATTATGTTTTCTCCGCCGGAATTAGAGATTCCTCTCTGAGTCTTACAATACTATCGCGTAATATGCCTTTGTTTACGTTGCGCGACCGGGTCGCGCGTCGCGTCGCGTCACCGCAAACGGGCCCGTTAATCGGTCGCGGCGCACGGTCACGTACATACATACACGTCGCGCGCGTCTAACCTTCTTATCCGCTGCGCACCTTCGAAATCGCGATCCGCCGCCGGCGCGGTTTCTCGCACACGCGGCCGCCAGTACGATCTCGCGCGTGCAACCGCGACAATCGTACGCTGTATCGTGCGCTTGCCGTCTCCGACGACGACGACGACGACGACGACGACG
>NW_021847045.1:0-848 GCF_003651465.1 Formica exsecta
AAAGACAAGATCGCAATTCGAATCGTATTTCATAAGTGCAAAAGAAATTATAATATTGCATGCACAGATTTTTTCCAAGCAACAGTAATAACTTGATCGCGTTGTTGTTATATAATGGGCATGTTCGATACGCTTATCTAACGCTTAATTAAGCGAGAATGTAGTCTCGAGTGTTATAAATAGTGTTCGAGCGTATAACTGTTTAAGTCCCGCTCACAATAAAAGAATTACGTAATTTACCTCGATATCTGGATTCGCGGTTTTCGCGTCTGCCATCGGCACTATGGCTACCGACATCGCGACCCTGAGACTGTACCCCATGGTCATGCCCAGGAACAGTAACACCGCCTGTACATGTCTGACCCCGAAGATACCTGCGGAAAGATCGTCCTTTTATCTCAGTAGCAAACGGATCGCATCAATATTCGCGAAAACGTCTTGAGAATATCGTATTTTTCAATTGCCCATATTTGGAAAAATTATTATTATTATTTATATTATTATAGGCTGTAAGATCACCGAAGAATCTTTTATTACAGATTGTCCCGCCCTAAGAAAGTGTCATTATTTCTTTTTTATTTCTTAAACTTTAAGTAGAGGGACCAATAAAGTTTATTCAATCATACAAAAAAAGTTAACACGCTGTTATTTAATAAAAATACCTGAGAAAAAAACTAACAAAAATATTTCTTAATAATAGATTCACAAATTAATGGCGATATAATAAATAGCGTCTTCGAGTGAAGCAATTTTGATCGCTCTGAAAATGATTAATGACGTCATAAACTCCGTCTTTACTAGGAGTACTTGGATTATTAGATTAATCAATGAAATATTTCGAGTAAGCA
>NW_021847046.1:0-848 GCF_003651465.1 Formica exsecta
ACATACGTGCAGATTCATATAGATTATAATTGGGTTAACTGTTTTGCCATGTAAAATGTGCACGTATTAATGCAAAAATTTCAAATGTTTGAAACGCGAATATTTCAAAGCATTTTTCGAAATTTTTCAAATTTCGAACCCCTTCCTTTGTCTTCTCAGAGAAAATAACTATTACATTTTTACCCGAATACACACAAGTCCAATTTTTTTTATCTTCTCTAATTTTCTAATTTTACATTTATAAAGGACACAAATTTGTGATTACAAAACCTGCTACACAATGCCAAAATATCTGTTCGATATGTAATCCTCTGGCCGCATGAATATAAATAATTCTCTCTGATAATAATCAGGTTATTTGCGATACGAAAAACAATGTTTTATAGAGAAGCTCGCTTTGTCGTTATAATGAGTACTCAACAAGAGCATGATTATCGACGTTTACGAGTCGAAATTTCATTTACTTTGCAAATTTAATTTGATGATGCCTTCGGGCGAAAATGTTCCTGTACGCAAGGGTAACGTTTACAGTTGAGATCGCTGTAGCTGTGCCAATAAAAAACAGTTCACCCCTACCGGGGGTTGGCAATGTTATCATATAATTATATACATTTTACTCATATATAAAATATATAAATTAATAAAATAATTGTAGTTTTTATTAATTAATTTTTTATTCAATTTATAGCAAAAGCCACTCGCGCTGATTAATGTGTAAAAATATTAAACGGAATGTTCCGGAAATCGATTCAATAAATTTAAATTTAATCGCAGAAAAAATATCAAAGGAAGTCATATGTAATTTACCGTATGCAATATTCAATATTAAATTTCTTGGCAAGTTTTAA
>NW_021847047.1:0-848 GCF_003651465.1 Formica exsecta
ATATGATGCATCATAGTCATTGCAATTGATTTTGTACACTATATTGCTGTGCGGGGTTTTTGGCAACATATCTTTGTGTGTTTTTATAAACTTGCACAATTTGTTGAGACTGAAATAAGAGATTTTAACATTAAGATCTCTGGTTAGATGTTTGAACTGTTCGAAGATGTGGTGAACGTATGGAATTGTGAAGAAAGATGTAGACTCTTCGTTGGTAATCGATGACTTGTTAAGCGTTGAGTTGCCGACTAAAAATTTAAGGCGTTTGTGAAACGTACGCAATTTATAATTCTACTTAATTAATAAACTTTGTTTTTTGCGCCCTAAGTGCTGCGCTTTGCTCTTTACACCGTTTATTCCTTTATTTAAAAAAAAATGTTTAATATTTATTTTTTGATTTTTGTTGTACAGAATCTCATTTTCTACAGATGTTAAGGAATATACAATATAATTTTTTTTGTACAGTTTTTCAAGCATTTTGAGACGACTAAAACTGCGACAAGACACATGACCAGAAACAGAACAGAAAAAGTGTGATCTACAAAGGTTAAGACTTGCAATATAATTACAACTATAGTGATCGCAGTATTCAATGCCAATGCCCATAAAGCACAAAAAGATTGCAGAAACTACATAGATATTTCAATGTAACAATGGAATATTCCATATATTGTGAAATGTTGCTGCAAGATCGCAGTAACATTAAAATTTCCACCCTCGGTAATATTGCATTAATCTTACAATGTAACATACTTGTAATAAAGCAATGCATTACTGTGCAAATATATTTATAATAATATATAGTATATACAGGGTGTCCCAAAGCATCCTTGACAACGCTCGTGAGC
>NW_021847048.1:0-848 GCF_003651465.1 Formica exsecta
AAAGTATGATTACGCGTGACGCATAATGCGCGTATAGGCACGCACATCTGAAAGGTGTCAAAGTGCATTTCGCCGAGGTCCAATGGAGCGAATATCTTTAGGAATGCGCGGCGAATGCGCCACCGGATGCTCAGAGACTTTCGCTATCCGTTGTGCTGCTTCGCGCGCTTCGAACGGGATGCCGTTTGTACTTCTTTCTCTCTTTTTCGTTTCCGGTATTCTCCCTGAATATATCCCTCCCTTCTGCGTCGGCAAACAAGAATTTACGGTCCTGACGAGGCGACGTTGGCGCAACACGCCACGTCGATGCTCGCGATTGCGTTTCCACCACCGTGTGTGCACGATGGTTTAAAAAGCGACGTTTTCTCACGCCCCGTGAAGTCATTACGGTTTTAAATCGCGGACGCACACAATTTTCATTCCTTTCGTGTTTCGCTTCTGTGAAAGGCACGTAATCATTATCAATGTGTGGGTGCCAGTGGAGCGTTGCATCGACATCCATTCCCCGTTTAAGAGAATCGTGTAAGTTTGTCCTCTCTTTACGCAAGAGACTCCGCAATCGTTAAAGCTGCTTCTGATATTAAAGTAATATTTTTACTGGTTTTTCATATGTCTATTGGAAAGAGCGATGCTATCTGGGTAAGACGCTTTGAAATGCGAACGCAGTGCTTCTGTGACAACGTTATCATCGCTCTCTTTCTTTCAAAATCGTTCGATTGAAAAATTATTTCTCTCGCGCATTAATATCGAAGGACATTTAATCAATCATCGCAATCACGCATACCGTCGGTACGCTTAACTTCCGCGTAAAAAAAAAAAAAAAAAAAAAAAAAAAAAAAAAAAAAAAA
>NW_021847049.1:0-849 GCF_003651465.1 Formica exsecta
ACATACATACATACATACATACATACATACATACATACACACATATACACACATAGTTTCCAAGTAATAAATTTAGCAAACACATAATTCTTCATACTTTAAGACTTCTATTTGCCTTCTCCTCTTCCTTCATTGCAACCATATCGAGTTGTAATGTTAAAAGCTAGGAATCATGTGCATTTTTTTTTTGCACTAAATTTTAAAATTAGTTTTTTTTGTATGTCATCACCAGTATTTGCAAAAAAGCAAAGAGAGAGATGAGTAAAATTCCGAAGCTATTTTTATTATCTGTATCAATAAATACACATGTATTGATTTTGCATAATAAATGTAATTAAATCTAATATGTGTCTTGCATTTCTAATAAAAATAAAGCTTATGACAGTTGATCAAGATTTATAACTATATTTAATTTACAAATCACGAAAAGAGAATTTTTCATACAGTATTTCACCAGTCTATACTATCGAACGCGAGTGATGACATTGAAAAAATATTAATTTATTATGAGGTAAAGTAAAAAAAAAAAAAAAAATTAACATGCGTTCCTACTTTTGATATGACAATTTAGTTTAGCTGCAATAAGGAAACAGGATTATTGAAGAAACTCCTATATTTTCTTTAATGCACGCAATTTTATTAGTAATAATAATAAATATTATTCAAACTTAATCACATCAATTTCAAAAATATTCTAACAGAAGTCAAACGCGCGGAATTATTCCTAATTCCTTAGACAAAGTTTATTAATTAAGTTTGAGATTATTGCAATTAATGCACTTTTATTAATGAGATATATATATCCAGGGTGATTCAAAACAACCTGATGTCCTTGAAATGTCATATTCT
>NW_021847050.1:0-849 GCF_003651465.1 Formica exsecta
AAATTTTATCACAAAGGCTGCTAGTCATCTAGAGGGTACGGCACCGGAAGAGGTCACGGCGCGCCTTCACACTGTGGAGGAAATATACGCGAAATTTCAAACATTGTCACAACAACTATTAACATTAGTACCGGAAGACGAGTATGGTCAGAGAGATGCAACGGAGGAAACCGAGTTCGACGAGCGATATTTCGCGATAAAGGCAGCCTTATTGCAACTCATGGATAAGCTTAAGCCACCATCCGCGGGATCGTCGATCAGCGGCGGAAGTTCGACAGGCAATACCGCAGTGATGCAAGTTTTGGAGCAGCAGACAATTTTGATTCAGAGATTGGCTGAACGATCAATTGAGAGCAGCAGTAATGATGCGTTGACTAGAATTATGGAACAACAAAATCAGCTGCTGGAGAGACTGGGTACACGGGCCATGCCCGCACGAGAACCTCAAGTAAAATTGCCAATGATCAAGTTGCCGACGTTCAATGGAAATATGGAAGAATGGAAGCGGTACTCCGATACATTTAAAACACTGACAGCGAATTAACCAATGTGCAGAAACATCAGTACTTGGTTGGTTCGTTGAGCGGCCAGGCGGCCAAAATAATCGAGTCGATCGAAATTTCGGAAGACAATTATGCCATCGCTTGGGACTTGTTGAGGAAAAGATACGATGACGAGCGAGGCATTCGAAGGCGGTACATACGGTGTATGTTTGAGTTGCCGCAGGTAAAGCAAGAATCAACTAGCGCGATCCAGGAATTAGTAGATCACGTCGAAAAACATTTGCGAGTATTGCAAGTGATGAAACTTCCAACAGAGTCATGGGGAGACTTAATTATCTATCTCATC
>NW_021847051.1:0-849 GCF_003651465.1 Formica exsecta
CTGTTAAATTTAATTTAGATTAGACTCCAACAGAAAGCAGCACCAGATCATTTGTAACAGTAAAACTGTCTTACCTTTTACCTGAGAAAATGAGCAGGATATTAGATATATAGCCACAAATAATTTAAATAATTATGTAAATTTATTTACTTAGTTGTTTATTAAAAATATGTGCTGTTTTAGAATGACGTAATAATTGTCATTTTACGCGTTGTTCTTCGAATTGTATAAGAAATTTACTTATATTTATTTATCTGATTTGCATCAAAATTAGT
The DNA here is from genome assembly GCF_003651465.1 of Formica exsecta. NCBI lineage: Eukaryota > Metazoa > Arthropoda > Insecta > Hymenoptera > Formicidae > Formica > Formica exsecta. Next base: position 276 of record NW_021847051.1, read on the forward strand.
TTAGCTAGGTAAATTATTTTTCAGACTGAGATTAAAGAAATTACTATACATATTCCCGAGAATTTTTTAAATTACAATAGCTTTACATGAAATCTTTTTCTCTTAAAAAATGATCATCTGTTAAAAAAATTTATAACTTAAAGCTTAGAGAGATTCGTAATCAATAAAGATTTATAATTGACAATTAAAGTGAATTTGACAAATTTCAAATTAATTTATGATACCATCATATATTCAAAATTACAATTTGAAAATAAAATATGTATTTATTGGTAATAATTATATTCAATTGCAGTTTTAAAATCTTAATTGCAGACAAGATTAATTCTTTATGACATATATTTAATCAAAATGTATAGTTATATAATAAAATAATAAATAAAAATTAAATATTATTATAAAACAAATACAAAAAAGAACAAGTCATGAAAAAAATTACTTATGCAAATGAAAGAATTACGTTGTGCAATATTTTTTATTCGCTATCATTATAACTGCGATAATAATAAGTCATTTAATGTAATAAGTATCGGTTACATCATTCAACAGGTGGGATTCCTTACGGAAGTGTAAG
>NW_021847052.1:0-849 GCF_003651465.1 Formica exsecta
ATTCTACGTCCTTATATCGCGCAAATATGTGCATTTAAATGTATGTGAATGTGTGTGGTACGGAAGGACCGCAAAATTTGTCGAACCGCTCGAGCCCGACGGCGCGGGTGGCCCGAACGATGGACAAATCGTACGCCGAGAGGAGGACCAATTTGTTTTTATCGGTCCTTTGTTTCTCTTTTCGGTTTTGCGTCAGTTACCCCCTGCTCGTCCTTCCGCTCTCCGCGTTTCGTTCACTGCGAAGCCGCTTCGCACAAAGCTCGTTAATTCGAGCGTGACTATCCGCCGGGCGAATCCTCCGCCGCCGATTCTGCCACCGAAATGGTCAACTATTAACGAAGAACTACCGTCTGTTTGCACTCGAGTTCTTCATCATCGAACACCGCTTCTATTTAAATTTCGCCAATAACAAAGTTAATGGAACACTCAAAGATAAAGAGCACGTATCGAAAATTCGCGATAACTATCAATTAAATTATATTTAAATCAAACAATATACGCTACTTAATTGTTTCTTAATAATAAAGCAAAAGTTTTGTAATACATAAAAATTTGGATAAGTTCAATTATATTTATTCCTTGTCAATGATAGCTTTGTTAAATATCTATGCACGAGAAATTCATCATTTTTATAACAAAATTTTATTTTTTATACGAACTGTTAGTTTTTAAAATATTTTATTATTATTGCTACTTTACTTTATTTTTATATAACTACAGATTGCAAATTGCAAGAATTCCAGAATATCGAATTAAAAGTTGAAAGTTAAGAGTTAGGAAGGTCTCGGAAGTTCAAAATTAACACACTTGCATATAATGCATTATTTAGATAATGCAAATTTTTTTTTT
>NW_021847053.1:0-849 GCF_003651465.1 Formica exsecta
CACACACACACATACCATTCGATCCTATCTCGTGATTCTCATCAAGGTTATATCTTCGTCTTCTCTCCCTTTTCTCTTCTTCTCCTTTCCCTTTTCTCCTTTCCCTCCTTATATCGTCCATGACGGATCGTGAAACGGTCGTCGGGGAAAATTCGCCAGCGTGAAAAGGACCATCGTTCAGAATTGTGCCAAGTAATAAACCGCCATTGTATCTGCCATCTCAGTCGATTTCTTTCGACCGACCTACCCCTCTCCCTCTCCCTCCGCTCTTTTCCTTCTCGATTCCTCTGTACGTAATCCGAAAGACTCGAGATTCGCTCGTGCAGGAAATAGCTCGACCTTGACCTTTAACCGCCATCCCACAATCTCCCGCCTAAGAGTGTCCCGAGGTGGCGGCAGTGCCGTGAGGGGGGAATGGCTTCAACCCCTTTATCGATCCGTCCATATATCTCTCTCTCTCTCTCTCTCTTGAGGAACCTTCAGAAAACTGCGAAAGACGCAATTTTTAATGGTTTCCGAGAGCGTTATGAAACCACAAACCTTCCGGCCGACGGTCGAAAAAGAGGCAAAAGGGCTAACGAAGTTCTTAGAGTCGACCCAAGTGTTGTAAAGTGATGCAAAGTTATCCTCCTCAATGCAGATTTGCATCTTCATTTTTCCTGACTAAAAGAGTATATCCTATTTAAAAAATGGAGAGACAGTATCTGATTTTAACAAAAATTGTAGACGTAATTCATATTTTTAACAAGTAAATGATCCTTTGGTTGAAGCACTTATTTATATATACAGGGTGTCGCACAACCTCCGTACAATACTTTAATAGTGTATTCTAGAGCTAAAATAGAGTCA
>NW_021847054.1:0-850 GCF_003651465.1 Formica exsecta
AAAAAAAAAAAATATGTGAAAATACGAACAACTCAAACATGAAAGTTGCAACCTTTTTTTGTAATTATCATTTGTAAAATAAAAATTAATGATAATAATAAATCGAGAAACGTTATATAAATATATCTTTTTTATTTTAGGGCGTTGAATCCAAAACCGCAAGGCAAAATGGGTCAGGTTTTCAAGGAAAACGAGGTTGAAAATCCCCACAAACGCGTTTTCTATCATTTTTGAAAATTTATAGCAGACTTTCATTTGAAGAAGCTTTCAGAAGCTTTCATTTGAGCCCTGTCTGAAGTCTCTTGCACATCTGGTTCGTCTGCTACGAATTTTCAAAGATGGTAAAAAACGCGTTTTGGGGGGGTTTCATCCCATTTTTCTCGAAAATCTGACCTAATAGAAATTTGTTGATGATAGATTCGTGCTCAGCGTTTAAAATTACTCTAGAAACAGTGTCCAAATGCTTTGGCACAAAACCTTGTAAACTAGTGTTATCGGACAAAAATCGAGCACGCGTATATAATTTAAAAATAATTTTTGTTTCTAATAGAATTTAAAATAAAATGAAATCTAATGAAATAGAACGAAAAGTGGGGAAGAGAGAAGCTTGAGCAAAAGAAAGATACTTGCTTGATCAAAACAATATACCGAACCGTTCGTTTAAACGACGGCTTTACACGAGCTGATAAATGTTTATCTCATTATTCCCATCGTAATTGCTACAATAGCCGCTCACTCCAAGAACAAAAACATGCAACGCTCGACTAGTTAGAATTCCTTTCATCGACTAGCGATGCCGTTCTTATCTAACGACCGCCAATACATCGGACGATACATCGCGTTATGACAC
>NW_021847055.1:0-850 GCF_003651465.1 Formica exsecta
ATATATATATATATATATATATATAAATTAAATACACATATATACAAATATAAATTAATTTTAGTTATAATCAGTTTCTGAAATTGTTGAAGTTTAAAAATTTCTCATTTATTAATCCTATAATACCAAGCTACTAATTATGTTTTATACAATTTTCGCTTGGTCAATAATAGGTGACAAGCTCGAAGTGCTTCCCGAGAAACGAGATGAAAGATTAAGAAAGAATAAAAAGAGCTCGCTCAAATGAGAATGAGCAAACGGTGGTACAAGTTTAATAGTTAGTTAACAGAACACGCGATATCAGACCTGCCGGAAACTGGCTCGAAAGAGAAGTCACAGAAATTCGCAAGAGTAGGTGTTTGCCAAACTTCCCATCTTTATTCCATCTGTAAAGGGAAACCTCTGCAACTCTAACCCGAGTCCGCGAATTATGATCTAAGATAGGAGACTCGAGCCTCCTTGTAAAGAGACCGGAGAATACGATAAGAAATAAAATTTTAGCCGAGAACATTTTGTATTTTCGAGAACATTTTACCTGGAACATAACAATAAGTTCTTTAAGTATAATAAAATCATTTTAGTTAAATAAATCTTCTTCTCTTGAACTTTTTTATCAGCACAAGATGTGTTAGAAACGAGAATAACGATGAATGAAATAACATTTGATAAATCGTATCGCAATTTAAATGTCATATATCGTATGTTGTCGAACCTAGATTCATGTTTGACTTCGCAATCGATTGAAAAGAAGATACTATTCTCCGCGTATTTTGTTAGGTCAGCAACCGGCAATGAATCTTGCCTTGTTTTACGGGGAATATTGCGGTTAAGTCGGTCAGATGGGTACTTT
>NW_021847056.1:0-850 GCF_003651465.1 Formica exsecta
TTCTTTTTCTTTCTTTCTTTCTCTCTCGGGATAGAAGAAATATTATTTCCGCTGCGAAGTACGAACAAATCTAAATTACTACCGCCGGAAACTGGAACGTTTGCCTGCTGCTTTTGTCGCACTAAAAATCTTTGGTTATTATTTGTCGGTCATTTGCGCGAACGCGTTCGATGTTTTCCAATCCGTGGAACATTCGCCGATGCACAGCGGAGATTAAATATATTTATTCAATCGGTTTGCGGCTCGGGATTCAGTACATGTGGCATTCGGAGCAATGGCGTTTGTACCGATTCCTGAGGGCGAATCATTCACAGAGATGCAATCTGGCAGTTTTCCAATTGCAATCCGCGTGATCCACACTGTGCCCGCGGATGTTAAAAAAAATTCAATTTTTCACGGGGGGCCCATTTTGTACGAGAGCCTCATTTTTGTGCAACTGATTTTAAATTGTGTGAATCAAGGCAAACAATTATTCTGTTCCATCGAGAGCCAGTTGCGAATTCTTGTATTAAGCATAAATGGCGCTTTCAAGGGAGTGATTAAGCGAGATAATCGTCGAAATCCCGCTGAAAAAATTTGCCGAGTCATTGACGGAAGGATACCGTGACCTGACCTAGTTCATCGCCCTCGCCACCTGTTTTGTCGCCAACCCCCGGTGACAAATGAAATCCCCCTGAAATTTAATACCGCTTGTGTGACGCTATTACATTTCATAGATCGCACTGCGGCGGCCCGGTCATACGTCCCAGCAGGTTTTCTTGTCGCTGTTAAGGAGAAGCTATTGCTAGGATTGTACAACAGGATTACGAGGACGTGGCCGTTGCACCCGCCTGACCAGAAATTTATACCA
>NW_021847057.1:0-851 GCF_003651465.1 Formica exsecta
AAGAAGAAAGGGAGGTAGTAACAAATGAAGATGAATCCAGATAATATAAGGGAATTACGTGATAGGACAGGGCTTGGCTTAAGTGACTGTAAAAAAGCATTAGAAGAATGTGATGGTGACATCAAGAAAGCCGTTGATAAGTTGCGTACAATAGGTCTTGCTAAAGCTGACAAAAAATCTGATAGAGTAGCTTCAGATGGGCTCGTTGCTATGTGTTTGACTGAAAATTATGGTGCATTGGTTGAACTCAATTGCGAAACCGACTTTGTTGCAAGGAATGAGAAATTTATAGAGTTAGTTTCAAATTTAGCATCAATTGCTCATCAAGAACGCTGTATCAGCGTTGATGAGTTAAAAAATGCCAAGTATGAAAGCATTGGCACAGTGCAGGAAGCTATTATGAATGGTACGTCAGTTCTTGGTGAAAAGTTAGAGTTAAGCAAGCTTTGTTACCTAGAGACTAAGGATGGAGTTGTTGCTGGTTATGTACACGGTGATGTACGTGGTTCAGGTAAAACTGGCGCTTTAGTTGCATTGCAATCACCCGCTGATAAGGCAAAGTTACAGGAAATTGGAAAACAAATAGCGATGCACATAGTTGCTATGAAGCCTGAAGCTTTGTCTATAGATGATTTAGATCAAATGAAGTTGAAAAATGAACGTTCTATAATTGAAGAGCAAGTAAGGAGCTTAAATAAACCTGAAGAAGTAGCAAAAAAAATATTAGATGGACGAATGGCTAAGTACTATGAAGAAGTTGTTTTACTAGAACAAAAGTTCATAAAAGATGATAAAATGAAGGTTTCTGATTTTATAAAATCAAGCGAGGTGAGTGCTATTAAATTATCTGA
>NW_021847058.1:0-851 GCF_003651465.1 Formica exsecta
ACAGCGTAACAGGTTCTTCGGGGCTAGAAGGCGAGATGGAGAGCGACATGGTAGTAGCGGTCAGGCATCGTGATGTTCCCGGAGACCTGACTCGATCGTCCACCTGCAACAAGAGACGAAAGCGATACGGTTACTCACAAAATTGAGGTTGGTCTATCTTGTCGATCTTGACGATTCGAATCGCACATTGCAGTTTCTGAAAATTCACTGCAGCGCTTTACGAACTGTTCCATGTCGCAATAGGCAGGAGAAAACATGGAGAAGGAGAGAGCCCATCGAATTCTTCGCGCGATACTTGCTACCGTCGATGGGGAATCGAGCAACAGGTAGAACAGACATGTCCTCGAGGCATCATGCTTGGCAAAGCACACGCGTGATTCATTGCATAAGTGAGTTATCCAAAGCACCTTTTTTTTCTCTTATCTCTGGTGCTCGAGATCAAATGATAGAAAAGTATGATTATGCAGACACATCGCGCGAGACAGATATTAGATATATATTTCTTGAAGATTGATTAACTTTTCACGCTGAATATATGACATGAAAAATATTAATGTTACTAAATACTAATTTTATGCCTTTTTAACTGGTTATAAAATTATACATTTTATCTTGTAAAATTGTATATTCTTTTGCAAAAATAATTTAAAAAATAATTGATTTATTTTGCTTGATTGATTTCTAAATTAAACACAAATTTTCTTGGGGCTATCAATTTACAGAATATGTATATAATATATATGTGCAAATAATATATAATTTTCTTTTGCATGTTGCTGACGCACATAAAATTATTAATAGACTCACAATTATATACATATATAGTTTAATATAAGGATTAAATTAATGTA
>NW_021847059.1:0-851 GCF_003651465.1 Formica exsecta
ATGAGAGAAACATCCCTTTCATTATATTTTGTTATTCGATTTTACGATTTTACGCAACTTGTTTTTATATAGAGACATTATAGTCATTTATGAGACTTTTTTAAGTTGTAGAAAAATTTGCGCCTTTGATTTTTTTCAGCAGAAAACACGTTTATATCGCCGATAAATGATTTAGACGTAGACGTGCAACCTTTCACGATCGAAACGAATATTTTATTGCGGGGGTAAATGACATGTAAACTCCAAATTGTACATTGATCCGCATACGATCGATGTGGAACACATAATAATATTTGTATAGTAAAGGAATGCGAGTTTGCGAGACACAAAGAAGGTATTTCTTACCCTTTGACTATAATATCACGTGTTACATTACTGTGACCAACGTTCTAAAAAAAATTCATGCGCTTGAGATGCTGATTTAATTGAAAATTTTATTTCGAGACACGTAGAAGGAGAAAGGAAATGTATTATGAGATTATTATTCTTCTTACGAGTTGCTATTCTCTCACATTACTCTTTTTGTCGAAATTATGGTAAATGTATATGTTTGCAACTCAAATTTGAGACGTATATATATAATACCGATCATATAAGTCGAAGATTCTTTATATGAACATCCGACTCGGTTGTGTAACGTGTAAGAAAGTCAAATAGTGTGCAATAAAATAATATTAACGTTTAAATAAAAATAACATTAAAAAAAATATGATGGATGTGTCGATGCTATAAAAGTAATCGTCGTGAGCGATCGCCGTGAATGCAAACACAATTAAAGAAAAATGAAATTTTGTATCTATCGAATAGCAAACTATTGCTTAGATTAAAAGTATATAAATATATATATATAT
>NW_021847060.1:0-851 GCF_003651465.1 Formica exsecta
TTCTCGTTTTTTGTTTCATATATCTCTCGTTCGCGATCAACATTATATATACTCTCTCTGCTTTCTTTTGACTTTATCCGGTCCTTCTGTGTCAACCTCGGCCATCAGTACCTCAACTCCTTGTCTTTGTACGGTCTCTACTTTTTTGTCTACTTTACCCCTTTCCACTTGTTCCCTCTCTCCTTCCTATGCTGTCTTTTTCTTCCCTTGCACTCCGACATATATATCTCACGCTCTATCTCCCTCTTTTTCCCTCTCCCACCCTTTATCTCCCCAAGAGCGTATCTGATACCCTGCTAGAGAGAAATTCAGTCGTTGACGCGCCGTGAAACCAGCAACAACATCACACGTGAGTTTATTAGCGATTACAAAAACGAATATAATATCGAAAAATTTGATTGATTTTGACGGTTACGTTTCTTATATGTGACTCTTAATGCGTTCACCACAGTTAACGAACGAACAATCGCTTCGATCGCGTTCAGCACGAACCAACGTTATATCAGAGACAGTGAATACTCGGTATCGACATTTCGTAAATAGTGTTGAATCTTGCAAAAGATAAATAATCGGATTACGTTACAATCCGATTGCGTTACCAGTTGGGCGGACCGTATTGCCGGTATATCTACTGAACGGGCGGACTTTATTGGCCGCCTCTACTGAAAGTCCGTCTGACTACGACAGGATCTTCCACTTATCGTCTTCGACGAATTTGCCTACGAATTATCTCTTGCTACTGGCTTTCACATTCATACAAAAGTAAGGAAATATTATTATGATAATGTTATTAAATTTCCGTATTTATATATATATATATTATTTTAATAAAACATTTTTAATTTTATAAC